>NC_135497.1:250926315-251226315 GCF_052857255.1 Amblyomma americanum
CGCAAGACACCCCAGTCTTAATGTCGGCTATTGAATGCTCTTCCTCCTGACAATTCTTGTCACCCTTCCTATTACCAGGTCGCGTAAATCGTTTGCGAACGCCATTGATGCACATCGCGCTCTTCTGCCGTCCCAGTTTACGGCCGCTCCAGACCGTCCTCTCCACTGTGAAGCCTACACCAAACTCGTGCGCTTCTTTCCGTACTCGGCATGAGAAATGAGAACGATTTATCGCCGACAGAATTAAAACAAGTCACTCTTGAATATATCAATGAGCACCATGCAAACCAGGTGCACGTCTACACCGACGGCTCAGTAAACCCCATCAGTTCTTCAGGCTCCGTGGTCATCCCTGCAAAAACTACAGAAATCAGAGTTAAGACATCTCACCAGGCTTCTTCGACGGGTGCAGAACTAACCGCTCTTCGTGTCGCCGCCGAGCATATCAATCAGCAGAGCCCCCAGTGGTGGTCTATTTTCATCGATTTCAAAGCAACCCTGCAAGGCTTACAAGCTGCTCTTCGCCGTAAACCCCATGAACAACCGGTCGCGAAAATCCGACAGCTACATCCAAGGAGGTTATAATTGCTGGAGCTGAGGGGGCGCCCGTGAGTTGCAAATGAAGCCGTAGGCCGCCATCTTACCAGAGGCAGAAAGTTCCAAGGAGGCATGACCGGAATATAGCCCCCAATCAGCGAGAATGGTGGCGTCGTGCGTTTCCTGTGGATGCGCAAACAGAGCGAAGAAAGGTTCAGGGATTGCAATTCACCTGTACGCACGCTGAAACTAATCCAAACAATGCGGTCTGTTGTTGCTGAGCTTCACCTCGCGCTCAGACTGCGCCCCAGGCGAGGTTTCGTTGACAGGCTTCCAAACAATAAAGATGTGCGAAGCTTACATAAGCAAGCCCTTCATAGGGAAAACCGGGAATCCGACGACGGCGTCCATTTGTGGTACGAGCATTTCGCCCCGGAGTGCTTCGATCACCCCGGGAAGACGACGCTGCTGAGACCGGGAAATCTGCCGTCTGTGTTTCGCCGCGTTTAGGCAGCACCTGCAGAAACCTGTGAGCACTCTTGGAGATAGTTCTATTTATGCCGAAACTGGTACAACTCGATGGTAGCGCGCAAAATATACCGCGCGCGTTTCGATTTCCTGTTGAGGTGCGCATTCTTCGCTCTAATCGCTCAGCCTTAACATTACTCTGCGAGGTCGACATAAATAGAAAACATGAACTGCTCGCATGGACCTTTTGAGTGTTTTACGTTAAAATCCTGCGTATAGTGAGCCGCCATTCGCTATTGCAATGACCTGACGATGATAATCGCAATCTGTACCTCAGTTGTAATCATTAGTAATCATTAGCAATTTATCTATAGGATAAAATCAATGATTATGAACTTGCTTTGTAGTAATGCCGTTGTTATTTTTGTTCAGCTGTTACCTTACTTTCCAGTGCACACTTAACGGCCGTATTTCTTTTGGTCTTGCTCCATGCGATTGCAGTCAGCACAAACGAATAATTTCAAACACTGACTTCCAATTTCTTATTGCAAGTGAAAAGGAATCGACCGTCGTTAAAATACAGAGACCATGACGTCACTGCAAAAGATTTAAGATATTGACGACGGGGAAGAGGTAGGCTCAGATTTGTCTACGAAACAACAGTATAGTGGGAACTGCTGCATTCAAACGAGGAAAAAACCAAGCAGCTGCAGAAGCGAGTGAAAACACTGCTGCAGCAAAGTAAGTGACGGTGAAGATGGTGGAATTGCTCATTAAAATTATAATTCACCACATGATGAATGAAAATAACAGAGCAATGTGTGCAGAGAAAGTCAGGCCCGCTATTTCAAGGTCCATAACATTCAAGAATCGATGAAAAAGGATGGCATATTCATTAGTGCCACACCGGCGGGTGATGCTAACAGAGCTGAAAATATTGAAAACTGAAACTCAGTATTGAAATATTGAAAACTGAAATAAACGACAAATGTATTTACAGACATCCCACTTACTAAAAAGGCCTGTCAGGGCAGTCTGAAGAACTTTCACAAGTGCTGAAAATTGGGCTTGCACGTTGGATTGAGTTGAAATCATAACGAAAAGCAGAGACAAGCTCAACGCTGCGTGTGCGTTTGTCTTTCGTCCTCGTCAGCTTTGCGTTATGATTCTGAGATTAATATGTTTTCTCATTCCCTTTATGACTGAGCTTTAAAGTCGCCACGTCTTGTTTAGTTTAAACCTCAATAGCGTAAATTTCGTAATAGTGACAAATTTAGACGAGGAGAGGCCGCCCTCTCTCAGTGAAACATATTGCCGAAAAACAATAAAAATCCCGCATATTTTAACAAATAAAGTAGGACATGCATTGCCGAAAAACGACATTTTACTCCCCAAACCGCTCCCTCCGAAAGTCGCTGATAAATACGCTCCTGATCCGCAAATGTGAGTGCTGAAAAAAGCTAGCTATAGTGTTTCTTGCGCTTGGCAATATGGCCGCTACGTGCTCAGGCAGGCTTCACCTCAGCGCTTACGCCGGTATTGGCGGCTTCCACTCCAGCAAATCTGTTATATCCTCGTTGTCTACATCACTATGCCACCAATATAGGGCATGATATTATCTACCAATGGCTTCTAGGACACAGCGGCATCGCAGGCAATCACCGCACCAACAGCCCTCCATGACGGCGATTGTGATGTCGATCTCCTTTACGAGACCAGATGCAGCGGGCAGGCTTCGCACGCTGGCGCGGGAGATCAAGCTTGCCTCGTGGAATTCCGGCCAGGTCTCGAACTCATGTCGGCAATCCCTGGACCTTGACCTGAAGCTCTGGCTGCTTCTACCCGGCCTACCACGACTTGAATCAACTTCGCTGTGCCGCCTGGCGTGGTGAAGCTTTCACAAACCATTACTCATTTGTTATCAGTATGGCTAATAACCATGCATGTGCCATCTGCGGGTGCAAAGAGACTGTAGCCCACATTCTTCGTTCACGCCCTGCGTACAGTGCCGAAAGGCAGGCTCTCTGCCGTGCGCTGGAGAGCCCAGATCCACGGCCGCTGGCGTAGAAGAAGATCCTCGGGCACTGGCCACGGCGGTCGTCGACGGTGATGGCCTCCCAGGCGCTGCTCCGCTTCTTGAGAGTGTCGAGCCTGCACAACAGTCTATGACTTTACCGCACGCTTGATGACTTCGTACACTGACTTTATTTTCCTGTTACTCCATTTTCTCTTTCACCTTTATATCACCTCCTCCTTTTCCCCTAGGGCAGGGTAGCAAACCTGAATATAAATGTTGTTCTTCCAGTACTTTGATACAGACCGAATAAATCGTCTTTGAGGATTAACGTGATATCGAGAAGCAAATGCTGGCTCAGCATGGCCAGGAAACGAGGCCGTAGTACCCTCCTTTCAGTATGTTGAAAAATTGAATATTGGTTTTGAGGAAAGAAATGACGCAGTAACTCTCACATACGTCGATGGACACCTGAACTGCGCCGTAAGTGAAGGGATAAATGAGGGTGAAAGAAGAAAGAAAGAAAAAAGTGCCGTAGTGGAGGTCTCCGCAATAATTTCGCCCGCCTGGAGGTCTTTAACGCGCGCCTGGGGATCTTTTCAGTATATCTACGCTTCGTCATTCCGCTAGGACATAAATTTTAATCTGTTGCATTCTTTACGTATTAAAAACTAAATGGGCCAATTTAGAGTAACTATTCGCACAAAGAACACGTAAAAATGTAAAGTTCTCATACATCAGAAGTCTGAAAAAGGCAGCAAGAATCATTTGAGCTAATGCAAACACCAAACCTCCTCAAAATGTCATCAATATAACCCATCGGGACAGTTGGAATCTCCCTAGGCGTTGCTCATTTTCCCCGAACACATCCAAAAAATGTTCCCACAGCCAGCAGTGTCCAAAAAGTTGTGCGTTCCCGGGAAAAACCCTAAAAGGTTACGTCGCCATTTCTCGGCTGCGGTTTGACTCACTGCGTTCTTTATTGTTTTGCAGCATGACGTCGTCGTATCGGTCATGTGAGCCATATTTCATGCTCCGCCCGAATTTGTACCGCTAGTTTTTTTAGCTTTTCCTAATTATGCAGTGTGCTGAAATGAATACAAGCGGCAGGCGCATTTAAACACCATTTATTACGCAATGTACGGAGCTGTACGAAGCACTACGGCATTTGCATATAAGGAAGGCCACTTTTTCTCTAGCTCTGAAAATTCTGAAAAATGAAGCAATGAAAACAACGAAGGCTGAACATTGAGGCACCTTGAGCAAACATAAGGACTACAAAAGCATATTACACAAAAGCAAATACATGTAAACAGCAACAGGGGGACCAAAAGAAAAGACAAGATAGGCGTACGCTGCAAATAAGCGGTTTAAGGTCACGAATTTTGCACAAATTGAAGCCGTGCAACCCCCTAACGCGTCCTCCCGCACGAGTCTCGGAGCAAGCTTCAGTGACATGTTATTAAAGCAGAAAAAAAAACAGATTTTAACTCTGTTATACAAAAATAAAAAAAGTGCGCCTAAACCAACATACCTTGACGTTGCCAGCGGAAACCCAGGGATGAAATAGTAGGCTGTAACAGCTGCAACTGTGAATTCCACGCAGCCTTCGGTCCTGCGCCTTCTCGCAGCACAGGGAGCGCTCGAACATTCGCGTTACACCCCCCGTAACGTTATTGTGAGTTTTATTTTCTTGCGAATAATTGGGGGGATAAGGCTCTACTTAGAGCCAGAGGGCAGGCGGGGACGTCTTGAGGTAGGAGCCGTGGCGCGCACCCAGCAGACCGCGCGCGCGGCAGAGTCCGGCGTGGGAGGTGAGGTCAAGGCACAAGTAATCCTAGGTATTGGAGGTAATCCGGTAGGCCGTAATTAATCCAGGGCATATGGGGTGGGAGGGGGGGGCGGTCATGAGGGAAGCAGGCCCAACACAAATACACCGCGGCGATAGGATGGCTGTGCGACGGCGAAGCAGGTACAGCGGGCTAATCCATGGGTACTCGCAGCAAGAGGGTGGTGGGTCTAAGGTCCCTCCCGGCGATGACCGCAGTGGACGACTGGCACCAAGTGACAGCACGCTGCAGTCGTCGGAGACGCTTAAGAATGCCGGGTGAGTGCTAGAAGTCGCCCGTTGCCTTGAACTCCACTGCTGCCAACGCCGCCTGGAACAGCGGCATCAAGGAGTAGTGCCGTGAAGCTGCGCAAAGGTATTGCGATGCGCCGCCGCTGCACCAGTTCCAATGGGAATGGTGTTGGCACGCCGAGGTGCGCGAGAAAGCTGCCGTGAATCCTACGAAGTCCACGACAGCCCCGTGATGTGAGCAAGAGCTGCCGCGCACTGGGGCTTGCGCGCGAACGGCCGGGGAGGCGCCTAAGGGTGAGCAAGATGACTTCCTTCTATGGAGGAAGCCGGACGAGCGACGGGAGGCCATTACTTCACCTAACTCCTAACCCAGCCATCTTTGTCATATAATAATAATAATAATAATAATAATAATAATAATAATAATAATAATAATAATAATAATAATAATAATAATAATAATAATAATAATAATAATAATAATAATAATAATTGGTTTTGGGGAAAAGGAAATGGCGCAGTATGTCTCGTATATCGTTGGGCACCTGAACCGCGCCGTAAGGGAAGGGATAAAGGAGGGAAGGAAAGAAGAAAGGAACTTTGTCATATGACAAATTAAAGTTTGTTCCTCCTCCTCCCTTCAGCTGTTTCAACGAAACACTTGTTTGATCTTTCAAAGCGACGAGTGCAAGAGAAAAACCTTCTCACCCCGCAGTTTGTTACGCAAGGGCTAGAGAGAAGAGAGTGAGCAGTCGTTTTTTTTTTATTTCTTGTTGAAAATCATTGCTCCCGGGAAGTTCCCCAATTACCTTTATATTCCCGCATTCACTCCCGAAAAAACTTTTCTAGATCCTTAACGTTTCTAGGTCCTTAAACGCGGCGGCTGCGTGTTTATGGAGGCAAAACGCTAAGGCGCCCGTGTGCTGTGCGATGTCAGTGCACGTTAAAGATCCCCTGATTTTCGCTCAATCTCTCGAAACTAGCCAACTTCCGTAGGACTGGAAGATAAGCAGAGTTGGGCCAATTTTCGAAGCTGTAGATCGCACCAACCCCCCGAATTACCGACCGATTTCGCTGACATGTATCTCGTGTAAACTCTTTGAGCGTATATTATGCTCACATATCGCATCTCACCTCGATCAGAATTCTTTTTTCTTTCCCAATCGGCGTGGCCTCAGGGCAGGCTTTTCGTGCAAAACGCAACTCTTCGAGCTCACTACTGATCTTCACTTAAATTTAGATTCCTCATTTCAAACTGATATCATTTACTTAGATTATCCCAAAGCCTTCGATCTTGTCCCCCACCAACGTCTGATGTCCAAACTCTCCCGTCTGTCGCTCGACCCTCTTACTTTGTCCTGGATTCACTGCTTCTTAACTAACCGCTAACAGTTCACAATCATCGCCGGTCATACATCCCAAACTACTAATCTCCGCGGGGTCCCTCAGGGATCGGTGCTTGCTCCGTTACTGTTTTTAATATTTATCAATGACCTCCCTTCTGGTATTTTATCAACCGTCCGTCTTTTCGAAGACGATTGCGCCATCTATCGCCGCATCATCAACAGCAGTGATCAGACAATATTACAAGAAGATCTCAGCAGAATTCAGAAGTGGTGCTCCGACTGGCCAATGCAGCTGAATGTTTCAAAATGCAAATTCATGCACATTTCACGCTAACAGTGCAGTCTTTATTTGCCATACACCCTGAACTCAATAGCCTTGTCTGAAACTAATTCATACAGGTACCTTGGCATTGAGGTAACGACCAGTCAAACATGGGCAGATCACATAACGAAATAATGCGCTAGTGCTTCCAGGACACTTGAATTCATCAGGAGGTCACTTGCCATGTTTCCCCCAGCCATCAGAGAACTAGCATATGTAACATATATTCGCCGCAAACTAGAATACGCCTCAACAATAAGAACCCTCACCAGGCCTACCTGATTGACTCACTCGATGCCATCCAAAACAGGGCAGCACGTTTCATCACTTCGCAGTACAAACCTCGGCTCAGTGTTGCTGTCATGAAATCATCTCTCGGTCTCAAATCACTAGCGCTTCGCCGACAATTTTCAATTCTCTTCCTCTTCCACAAAATGTACTTTAACTTTCCAGCACTCCGGGAACACCTCCTGCGCACTCCGGTACGATCATCTAACCGCTTATTTAATTCCTTTAGCATGCAGCGCTTGCACGGCTCCACCAATGCATTCAACAAATCATTTCTTCCTTGTGCGATCGAATTCTGGAATTACCTGCCCGAAAGCATTGTTGTTAAGACAAATCCTTCCAACTTTAGGCAGCTCCTCGACCATTTCAAAGAATAAAACTTTCCTACACCCTGTGTCAGCTACGATGCACTGCAAAACAATCAAACACTTTATTGGACACGTTGTATTTCTGTAGTGTATATTTCTGCGTGATTCTTTTTCACATTTTCTTTGATTGAATATATTAATTTGTTACTCTTTTGCTTTGCCTAGTTTTCTCTATTTTGTTTGCCTTGTCATATGTACGACCGTCGGACACTTTTGTATCCCCCCTTATGTAATGTTCCTTCGGGACCCTTAAGGGTTAATAAATGATGATGATGAGGTGGTCGAAATTATTCCGGAGCCCTCCACTACGGCACCTCTTTCTTCCTTTCTTCTTTCACTCCCTCCTTTATCCCTTTCCTTGCGGCGCGGTTCAGGTGTCCAACGATATATGAGAGATACTGCGCCATTTCGTTTCCCCAAAAACCAATTATTATTATTATTATTATTATTATTATTATTATTATTATTATTATTATTATTATTATTATTATTATTATTATTATTAATGGGAACTGCTTTTTTGCTTGTGTTTTTATGTTTTACCTCTACGGTCTGGAAATGTTTGATAAATGTTGTACTGGGACTGGGACATACCATATTTTTTGAACGCACATGGAGACATACGTTGCTTGCTGGGGTAATGAACCTTTACTTGCCAAAACAACATGGCAATGATGTGCGCCGTAATAGAGGGCTTTTGATTATTTTATTTTTTTGCCATCTGGAGTTTTCTACCGACAACAGAAATCTCAATACGGGATATTTTTGCATTTTGCCTGTATCGAAATGCAGCCTCAGCGGCCGAGAATCGAACCCCGATACTGAGCAGCGGAACGCCAGACTCTATAGGCACTCCCTGAGTACCGAATGAAAGGCGACAGGCTTTACTCCAATAGCGCTTCGTGGAATTCGGACCCATTGTATAGCTGAAATGAAATATCTTCAGGGACAGCGGCTATCAGTGCATGCCATGGCATTTATTTTTCCAGTTTGGAATCTCCGTTTCACCGGAGAACACTGAGGTTGCAGCCAGCAATAGATACAATAGATATCCGCCTGACCGATATCGGCCTCACATAAAGTCCATTGTCAACAGGTACCGGCCCCTTGTTTCTGTACGTAGAAGCCTTCTTCGTCCGTCTGCCGATGTCGGACATCGTAATTTTAACCGATGTCCAGGTTCACACCGATATCGGGGCGTCTGGCCCAGAGTGATTGTCTTGTTGTTCCTCCGACACCATCCTTGCACCGCAAGAGGATCACAAATCGAAAGTGACGATCCACTGGTTATGCTTTGTCTTTGAGGTTTTACTTATAAATTTGATTTGTGTTTGCCTTCCCCTCAGAGCATTTCCAGCTAGGCTTGTGCCACATGCATAGAGATTGCAGGCTTTCAATATTCAACCCTGCATCAATGTTCTTCGTCTGTTTCGTTTTGTTCTTAAATGTGCGGTAACAGAAACGCCGCCCACTCTTCTCGTGAAAAGAGGCAAGGCACTGAAAAATTTTGTTTTCAATAGCGCAAGAATGCGCGTAGGATGGCGACTCGCTGAAAGAAACAACAGATCCGGCATGCTTAGGGTGCCCTCCCCCGCAAAAAATGGCTCAAGTTCGCTTTCTCGGGCAAACATTTTGAAAATTGGGAAATTGTAAGAGAATTTTATGTTAATATTGAAGGTATTGGTTCATTATTTTGATACGTAGCAAAATATTTCTTTTAAAATGTTTCCAGTGATCGCATCGAACAGCTAAGGCTGCCTTAGGAAATCAATGAGGAACGTTTTTGACGATCGCAAAAACGTGAATAGAAAAAAATACAAGATTGCCATCGGGTGATTTGCGGATATATTGATTGCTATAGTGAAATCTTACATTGTATGAAAAAATATCGTTCATAAACGGTTTCCCGCTCAAAAATGCTTTTGTCCAGACTTGCTGGCTATGACTGAGTTTGAATTTAAAGGCTACTTAGCTTGCACGATACAAGCTTATGAGAGTAACTGAGTTATTTGATGACTCTTTCTGCGAAGTTTCCTTTACAATTTGTCCCCATCATTTTAACGCATTAGCATTTGAAGCCCCACCCTGAAGAAATATCTTCGTGGACACCCTAACCGCGCCGCAAGGCAACGAAAATGAAAATAAAAATTTTTAAGGAAAGGAAAGGTCGCCTGTCTCACATCTCGGTGGACGCCTGAACTGGGCCATTCTGGAAGGAAATTGAATATAATCATAATAAATTGGTTTTGGGGGAAAGGAAATGGCGCAGTATCTGTCTCATATATCGTTGGACACCTGAACCGCGCCGTAAGGGAAGGGTTAAAGGAGGGAGTGAAAGAAGAAAGGAAGAGAGAGGTGCCGTAGTGGAGGCCTCCGGAATAATTTCGACCACCTGGGGATCTTCAACGTGCACTGACATCGCACAGCACACGGGCGCCTTAGCGTTTTGCCTCCATAAAAACGCAGCAGCCGCGGTCGGGTTCGAACCCGGGAACTCCTGAAATTGAATAGAAAAGTGGTTTTAAGGAAAGGAAATGACGCCTGTCTCACAATTTTCGCTGGACACCTGTACCGCGCCGTAGGGGAAGGAAAATCCCTTCCCTTACGGCGCAGTTCAGGTGTCCACCGAGATGCGCCATTTTTCGCTCACGGCCAAAGACGCCGACGACACTGGCTTTTCTGCGACACGAGCTCCTTAATGCTGTCGCGTTAAAGGTGTCCGGCGTTCGGCGGCGTAGTGTTGCGTACACTTACCACCTGCTAGGGTTGGCAGTTGGCAAAGTGGAAAGTGGGAAATTCCCTCTCCACTTGTAGGAGGGGATGGAGAAGCCAGGAGGTGAAGAACGTGTTCGGCGTTCGGCGGCGTATAGTGTTGTGTATACTTGTCACCTGCACGGTCGGTACACGGACTCGGTTGGCAGGTGACAAAGTGTAAATGAGGAAATTTCCCTCTGCACTTGTCGGGAAGAGGAGGGAGTAGCCGGAAGGTGACTGCCACGAAAAGACCCCTGTAAAATGACTGTAAAATTGATAATGATTAAAAATGACCTCGAGTTATTTGCAAAAAGAAAAGTAAAATGACTAAGAACGACTCAGTGAAAATGACGGCGAATGACTCAGCAGAGAGCCCAGCAAAATTCAGCGAAGAACCTTTAAGGAGCAATGAAGGAATACATGACAAAGTATATAAGAAAATATGAAGAGAGGGTAAGAAGTAGAAGAGAAGCAATTGAAAGCTCGGAGAAGACCTAATGCTAGCGTAGTCATCGCATAATGATAAATAAGCGCCCCCGTATTTCTTAATTGAAAATATATGTGCTGAGTTTATACATCCGATTAAAGCTTTACTGAGAGTTTGATGGCGTGGAATTGAATGTTTTGAGCTTTATGCTGTACATTTACAATAGATTTACTGAATATTTTCCTTTCCAGGCACACTCAAAAACATATTTATATTATGCTTATTCGATATATAACTGATCAAGATACTGTTGCATTACAGAGCAGCTGCCTTCCCAGGTAACAGCAAAACGCTATACTAACGTCATTTCTTTAAGCCAAAACCAATTAAAAATCCTTAGTGCATACTCTAACTTTTCTGAAACATCACACATAAAATACAAGGTAATTCTCTCTTGAACGTGGTTTAAAGATCCCCCAAATAAACAACGTTTGTATAATTTCCGCTACAAAGTTAAAGGAACATTACATGACCAGACCGGCCACTTGTGAGAGCAAACACTCTAAAAAGATCAAGTAACAAGAACAAAAATAAGGTGCTACAACGCAGCCCAGTCATGTGCTACACTCAACTATATATATCTCGAATTGATAATCCGGGCTCATACCAACCCCAGTGAAAAGTGTCCCAATAAGTGTTTGAGCTGAGTTGTTCATAAGTGCAGTTTCCTGAGATAATTTTGGCTTCATGCACGCCATCTATTGCAGGCACAGACCAACAGATTTAAGGGTTAAGTTGTGCTAGTTAAAGCGCATCATCAAAGTGCATATGAAATAGAAAGAACTTACTGAGGCGGTGATTGTAGTGGGTACTCGAAGTACACGTGCTTCTCTGGAACGTCTTTTTTGGTGTCGCAGCAACGCTGGAGCGGCAAGTGGGAGCGGAAAGATTGCGCCCGCGTTCCCGTTTCTACAGCTCTATACTATGCAACCAAAGTGGTAATAAGTGTCACGGGACGGATGACACCAGTACAAACAGTCACGGTGATTCTTTTTTTTTTAATCCGCGGCGGTGTGAAAGGATAAGCCGGGCATCGCCGCGCCGCTCCCGCCATGTGCCACCGAAAAGGGCTCATGACGCGTATCCCGCCGAGTGTTGTGCGCGTGTTCGTGTGGCTGCGTGCGTTGTTCGGCAGCAAAGTTTTGTTTTTACACCATGAGAGTGTTAGAATTCCTTCTCAGTGATGAGTAGAATCGAGTTTTTCAATATCTAAGAACTGATATGGCTACTATACTTACACCCAGCCGCAAATGTCTAATTTCCATGACCACAAAACAGTAGCGTAACAGCCGAGAAGGGACAATGCAGAATCGTAGACTACAGCACTGGGTGCACTCGCGCCTAGTTGTGTACGTCGATTCTTTGTCATTTTGCTGCTGCACAACTGTTTCGCGAGCAATGAACAAACGAAGTATAATTATATAGTGAAGCGCCCAATCAGCTTGCTGTAATTGTAACACATCTTACTTGGTTCGTGTCGTCCGCCACAGCTGATATTATATCGCATTCTCGTAAGCAATGGTCTTTCATTGAAAAATAACGTAGTATTACTGAATGTCTGCGTGTGTGTGTCTTTGTATGTGCGGGGGTAGGGGTGCAGGAATCGTTTATCACACATTCGTATCATGTATTGCGTTTGTGGCTTTTCTGCATCCTCCTCACACTTCAACCGCCGCGCCCGCACTGGCGTTTCTCGACACTGTTTCTTCCCTGGATTCTCGCCCAGGCCCCGCCGCGGTGGCTCAGTGGTTAGGGCGCTCGACTACTGATCCGGAGTTCCCGGGTTCGAACCCGACCGCGGCGGCTGCGTCTTCATGGAGGAAAAACGCTAAGGCACCCGTGTGCTGTGCGATGTCAGTGCACGGTAAAGATCCCGAGGTGGTCGAAATTATTCCGGAGCTCTCCACTACGGACCCATTTGTTCCTCTCTTCTTTCACTCCCTCCTTTATCCCTTCCCTTACGGCGCGGTTCAGGTGTCCAACGATATATGAGACAGATACTGCGCCATTTCCTTTCCACCAAAAACCAATTATTATTATTCTCGCCCAGCAGAAGCGACTTCCTCCTCTTAACGTGGAGGAAAAAAAAAAACTCGGAGGGAGTGTCCAGTGATAACCTTGAAGTCTAGTGATAAAAAGTAAAAAGGAAAGATTCGGTCCCAGGTCCTTATTCCGGAGCCCTCCACTACGGCACCTATTTCTCTCTTTCTTCTTTCACTCCCTCCTTTATCCCTTCCCTTACGGCGCGGTTCAGGTGTCCAACGATATATGAGACAGATACTGCGCCATTTCCTTTCCACCAAAAACCAATTATTATTATTCTCACCCAGCAGAAGCGACTTCCTCCTCTTAACATGGAGGAAAAAAAAAACTCGGAGGGAGTGTCCAGTGATAACCTTGAAGTCTAGTGATAAAAAGTAAAAAGGAAAGATTCGGTCCCAGGTCCTTATTCCGGAGCCCTCCACTACGGCACCGATTTCTCTCTTTCTTCTTTCACTCCCTCCTTTATCCCTTCCCTTACGGCGCGGTTCAGGTGTCCAACGATATATGAGACAGATACTGCGCCATTTCCTTTCCACCAAAAACCAATTATTATTATTCTCGCCCAGCAGAAGCGACTTCCTCCTCTTAACATGGAGGAAAAAAAAACTCGGAGGGAGTGTCCAGTGATAACCTTGAAGTCTAGTGATAAAAAGTAAAAAGGAAAGATTCGGTCCCAGGTCCTTATTCCGGAGCCCTCCACTATGGCACCTATTTCTCTCTTTCTTCTTTCACTCCCTCCTTTATCCCTTCCCTTACGGCGCGGTTCAGGTGTCCAACGATATATGAGACAGATACTGCGCCATTTCCTTTCCACCAAAAACCAATTATTATTATTCTCGCCCAGCAGAAGCGACTTCCTCCTCTTAACATGGAGGAAAAAAAAAACTCGGAGGGAGTGTCCAGTGATAACCTTGAAGTCTAGTGATAAAAAGTAAAAAGGAAAGATTCGGTCCCAGGTCCTTATTCCGGAGCCCTCCACTACGGCACCTATTTCTCTCTTTCTTCTTTCACTCCCTCCTTTATCCCTTCCCTTACGGCGCGGTTCAGGTGTCCAACGATATATGAGACAGATACTGCGCCATTTCCTTTCCACCAAAAACCAATTATTATTATTCTCGCCCAGCAGAAGCGACTTCCTCCTCTTAACATGGAGGAAAAAAAAACTCGGAGGGTGTGTCCAGTGATAACCTTGAAGTCTAGTGATAAAAAGTAAAAAGGAAAGATTCGGTCCCAGGTCCTTATTCCGGAGCCCTCCACTACGGCACCTATTTCTCTCTTTCTTCTTTCACTCCCTCCTTTATCCCTTCCCTTACGGCGCGGTTCAGGTGTCCAACGATATATGAGACAGATACTGCGCCATTTCCTTTCCCCCCAAAACCAATTATTATTATTATTAGAGAGTCGGTCCCCTGTGATGACACAACGTGACAGCATGCTGTGATATCATCACCGCGCGCGCATGAATGGACCAGCGCGGCAAACTGACCACAGATCAACCTCCTTGCTGTAAACGCCCGCGCCGTGGGCCGCGCAGACGCTCCCATAAAACATACCAACACCAAAACATTAGGGGTTAATAATAATAATAATTGGTTTTTGGGGAAAGGAAATGGCGCAGTATCTGTCTCATATATCGTTGGACACCTGAACCGCGCTGTATGGGAAGGGATAAGGGAGGGAGTGAAAGAGGAAAGGAAGAAATAGGTGCCGTAGTGGAGGGCTGGAGAATAATTTCGACCACCTGGGGATCTTTAACGTGCACTGACATCGCACAGCACACGGGCGCCTTAGCGTTTTTCCTCCATTTAGGGGCTGACTCGGAGGGCGAAAAACAGAGGAAGCAGCGACTTCGGGACCACTTGGCTTGCGAAGGTTGGCCATGTGACGTCACGCTCCCTCAGTTTTTTTCCCCCTCCTTGCTTCCTACCTTTACGCCCCCGCTGTTATCGCCGAGGTGGCAGCCGTCGACACCTGACAGCAGTTTCTGCTTGCACTGCTGAGTCGCATGACCGGCGCTGTCGGCGGGCAGCCTGCCGAAAGGCGCAGAAACTTCCTATACCTCCCAGCAGCCACGAATTAGACACTAGCGCCAGTTCCTCCTTCAGTTAGGTTCATAGCGGTTGATTACCGAATAACGGTGTATTAGCCTCCATGGCAACGGACGACCGACACGTGCACGCGTGGGCGGTGTTCGCGTGACATCTGCTTCACGCGCGGGCTAGTTCAAAATCGGGCCCGCTAGGAGAGGTTGGCGGATGTATCGGTTGTCCGCCTGCTCTGCGCGCTGCCGCGCGCCGCGCTTTCCTTGGGGTTTTCGTACTCCATTTCTTTGCTGTTGTGGTCTGTTATAATTGGTTGCGCCGCTGGACAACAATGATAACCGCAGCGCCGGGCCGATGTACGGAGAACAGAGAACATAATTTCCATGGTTTTATTGACTCGTATATCCTTCCCGGTACTTTCTGCCTAAATGAGATATTTCTGAAAATACACTATTTGTCTATGTTACAGCATTCCGTATAATACAGATAATGTGTGCCGACGCACCACAGGCGCTAAGTTTATCTCAAACGGCAAAGCTGGCATTTTCAGTACATCACTTCGTGCATCATTCACGCATTGCATGTGCGAGCGCTCCGTGCATACTGTTGACGCAATACAGAAGGATCATTCGACCTGTGCACAGTGAGTGCACGCAATTTAATGCATGCACGGTGCACCTTACGATCGTAGATAATTGCAAAAAATATTGTTTACTATTTTTGTAAACACATAAACAATACATTATCATGAAATGGCCTTAACTGTCGAATTGTGTTTTCGCCACCCATTGGGCTCGTCCAGTTCAGCCCATCTGGTGCTTCCAATTAAAAATAATCCGTTACCCAACCAGACCGAAAATGACCCACCAATTGAACTCAGTTGGCATACGGTTTCAATGGTTATATATATATATATATATATATATATATATATATATATATATATATATATATATATATATATATTGCATTTGGAACCAATTGGTCTTTTTTTCTATGACTCTCTCTTGTGAGACTGCTGCCAACATTTCTACAAGAGAACTGAAATTATAAATACACGTCGTTCTGAAAATCAAGAGAGACCAACAAGCATGCATTACACACATAGAGTCAGACACTGTATACCAACTGAAGTTCTCAAGAGATATCCACAGAACGCACTTTTGCAGTCACTTATATACCCCACTCATGAGGCCGTCTAGCTGGAGCCAGTGGCGGGTGAACGTTAAGCGAAGTCGCGGTGGTGGTGGAAGTGATGGAAACAATTCAAGAGATTAAGCTGCTCATATCTCTTTTACAAGAACCTAATTAGTCTAGTGTTCTTTTTATAGCCAGCTAAATATATATACAGAATGAAGGACATCATTGACTTACACAGATTTTCCAAATGGATCAACCAGTTGGAACCGACTGGAGCTTCAATTGGTTTTCTGGGTTCCAACTGGGAGCCCCAATTGGCTTCAAATGGTTCGAGTTGGGCGAACCAACTGGGAATGCCGAAACCAATTGGAACCTCACAAATCGGTTTAGTAATCCAGTTGGAAACGCAGAACCAATTGGAATGTTCAACTAGAACTAGGGAAAACAAATGAACTACCCAGTTGGATTCATGAGCCCAACTGGCTTACCAATCGGGTCCAACTAGAATTGGAATCCAATCGGGTCCAATTGGAATCAAATGGTATGTCCAACTGAACCTATTGGGCTTTTTTTTTTTTTTGACTGGGCGGCAGCGAAGTGAGCGATGGCTCCCGAGAAAGCGAGCGAAGGTAGCGGTTCCCGTCGTATCCGTGCGGGTCTAGCTGTACTCTTCGCAATTTCGAAGGTCACGAGCACAGAACCAAACACGAGCGTAGCTGTCGCAGCACCAACACGACGCCAAAGTGTCTGGCCGGCGTCGCAAAGCAAGCGTTTCATTTACACGCAAAGGCGCGGAGTTACAACGGCCGCGCGAGTAAGAAATTAAAAGATGCATAGAGGTAAAGAGAGATATTTCCTCCTTCCAGAAACTTCTTGCGGTTCGATCTAGTTGTTTATTACAGACGCTAGCTCAAACTCCTGCTTCAGTTACGTGCATAGCGGATGGTGGCGCTGTTACGGCTTCAGCGTAGGTTTCTCCGATTAGCCGGGAGGAAGTTGCTCGCGCTTTCCTGGGCAATGGGCATGTAAACTGATTGTATGTCTATGCTAATCAAGCTGCCTACACCTCTGAATCCAAAGGCAATGTGTGTCTGCCTGCCTGGACACATAAAAATCACAGTTAAAAATGCGATGATATGCAACAGCTTTCACTGCGAACTTCATCGTTGCTTTACGTTCGTTATAGTTTTTCTGGCGTGAAAAGGCAAAGAGAGTAGCTGGAGCAAATTTGTTCTAATAATCCATGCAGCTGTGCCCAGCATTATTTATGTCCCAAGCAGCGCCAGCGCCCGAGGGCGCATCCGTCCATAACAGTGCCTCCTATGCCATACCCGCGCGTTACTCATTCCATTTTCCCAGTTCACGTAGATATACTGACCAAACGCCGCTCATTGCTATCGACTTCATTTGCTTCCATAAAAAAAGGTCTGATTATTCGATATGCACATCCAAGAACGCCGAAGCACATGCATCCGCTTGACTCGCAAAGGCAGTGCCCTCTGTGCGCTCGGCGTCTGTAATGTGTTATTAGTATTCTCCTTATTATCATTATTATTTTTATTATTATCACATAAGAGAGAACGAAAACACTGCCTTGCATATGAAGCAATAGAGCGAACTAAAAACAGTAAGAGATACACGTGGAGAGAAACTGAAGTTGGCAGAGCGCTCATTTGATTTTCCCCGCCATTTCGTATTGGCTCGCAACCACCTGCTCAGCCCGAGCCCGACGGCATGCCGCACTGGGCCGGGCTGTTGAACCTTTGAACCAAGCGACACATGGAGTGGAGGGAGTGTTTTCGATCACATGGCCACGTTATCCGGGTGCTTTCGAGCAGCGCTGGCGGTGCGCTGTGTGCTGCGTGCCTAGAGCCGCATGTGCTTGGCTTTTGAGGTGCTGGAGCTGTGCGCGCAAGTTGTCGCGCTTTAGGCGTGTTTTGGTGCTAGAACATAATCGAAGTAAGTGTTTTGACCATATATTGTTGCGGCTGCCGCCTCTCTCTGCATACGGGCTGCATCCGAACTCGGTAAATGGGTGTCAGCAATGCGAGATGAGCTAACTTAAGTGTCTGTGACTTATTTCTATCTTTGGAGGCCGCTTCTTCGGATGCCCCGAGGCAGTTACGTAGTACGTTTCACAAGTTGCGTCGTCAACAACGCATCCGTTGGCGTATTGCGTGTTTAGCGCCGACCCCGTTCTGACAGTAGCTGAACTGACGTATGCTGAGCTAGCACATTTATTGCTGAGGTTTGCGTGGTAAGTAATAATAAATGTTTGCATGCCATTTCAGGCAGTGGCGAGGATCCCGGGGACTTCATGTGTTGGTGTAGGTGCAGCAGTTGCTGTCGGTGCCCAGAGGTGAGCTGGAAATTCATTGACGTTATGCTCCAGCAAATGAAAATGAAGTTTGCAGGTGCTTTGTTACGGGTGTACGCTGTAATTTGCCGCCTCGATGTGTACTTTCAGGGCCTGACATGTATGCTGGTCCTAGCCATATTCGCTTCCGTCCTAGGGATGTTCCAGTTCGGCTATAATCTAGGTGTAATCAATGCTCCACAAAAGGTAGGTCATGCTTCCTTCGGCCGTGTCGCATAGAAAATAATTGGAAATTTCATAAATACAAGCTTATTATTGGTAAGCATGTAATAAGTGGTAGTAATGTGGGCACAATTGTAATTAATTCTCTGAAGGTAGAACACATGCCATTATGACTTGAGACTTTAGCATATCACCCTGTGTAGATCATTGGCTCATTATCTTGATGGCAGCTTTCGTCGGTAATCAACCTTCAACAATGGCTGAACAACCTAGTGCTGGCCCATTTATTGTGCCATGTCTAGGCTTTGTGTATCTAGTTCTATTTGATAAATGAAAAGCTTGTGAGGTTGTAGTGCCTTTCCGAGCTTGTGCAATATGTGAACCAGGCTAATCGAAATAGTGTAGCCATACATATAATGAGACAAGTGAGGGGAAAAGAAATGCTCGTTATGACATACATGACGGAAGCCAACGGTCGCCATATATATGAGGACATGGTGAGAAAACTGTGCACAGACGCAGAGCACAAGAAAGTTGTCTTATCATGTTTCGAACTTGCACTGACTAGCCAAACTGCAAACTGTCGTAAAGTGTGGCATACCTTGGGCCCGTCCTCTGTATTTACTGCTAGTAAGAAGTAACATTCTCATCATTGTTCTGAATAGCTTCTGTGTGGATGACCAGAGTTATTTTTTTTATGCATTTTTTCAAATTGAGCTGGTCCACCTATATTCCACTTGGTTGTTTTGCTAGCAGTTTACTTAGTGGACTGCACTGAGAGCTGCTTCTACTGAAGGTAGCTCATTTAAGTGTCTAACAGTATGCAGTCTTCCTCTTTTAATGAAGGGGTCTGGAACATCTGCTTTAGTATCAGATATGCACAGGTAGCATCCATTGCATTGCACTGGCCCTTGTCCTACAGTTGACTGCCTTGAATTGCTGCAATGGTTATCTTGATTTTCCCTGTGGCAGCACCAGGATAGGCTGCTGACGTAATGTTAGTCACATGGTGTCCATTAAGGCAGTGTACTGAAATAGGCAAAAACTTAAAAAATGCTTGCTATCTCACAAGTCTCAAGGTGCACAATATTTGTCACTTTAAGATAGAATAAAATTGTTTGTAGCTAGCTTGCATGTTTGAGCTTTGGCACTCCAGTGAGTGGCCACTTACTGTTGCACACACTGTCATATGGTCTTTATTACTTGCTTGATGTGTTCGGTGTTCTTTGAGAACAGTGTGTGCAGTCTAGTGTTCAGAGTTAGTGACAGTGTATATATGCACAGTTTGGACCATTTAAAATGAACTACCTTGGACATATGCAGACTTTTGCATTGTTCAGAGCAGCTCCTGAAATGCTTCTCCCAGCTAAACTTCTGGCTTGTTTACACTCAAATTTTGCATAGAGGTGTTGCTTTATAGCCAATTTTGTTCAATATTACATTCAGGTGTGGTCATTCCCTGGTTCAGTCAAGATTAATCAAAAGTCCTATCATCTGCGGCAACACTGGACTGAAATATATAGAGTTTTCACAGCAGCGTCGTCTCTTGAGCTTGGAATGGCATGGAGGTATCTTTTGTATGGCAGTAATTACGACTTTGGATAATGCCTACGGCAAATGTTCGCAGTTGTATTGTTTCTCTATTTTTTTTTTGTTGGTGCAGAAATCTTCTGTGTTGCTAACAAGCCATCCTATACTGCTACTGAAATAAAACAATTTTTGATCACAGGGGCAAACTGGCATTTCTGTGCAGTATTTCAGAGCAAACAATATATCATTCAAAGGTGCCTGAAATTGCTATGTACTGAGTCTGGTGAGCATTTATGCATGTTTCTCATTTTTTCTTCTGTGCTCAGGTATTAGAAGAGTTCATTTCGGCTGTGTATTTGGAGCGAACGGATTCAAAAATACCCGATAACATTAAAGAGTGGTTGTGGGCAATCACTGTTGCTGTATTTGCTATTGGAGGCATGGTTGGCGGCATTTCTGGAGGTATGATGGCAAATCGATTCGGGAGGTAAGTTGCATGATGATTTTTTTTGTATGATTGATGTAGGTTTTCTCTGTTGTGTGTGCTCTAAAAGCAGTTTAAACAGTGAAGAAAATATTAAAGATGGATGCTTTTAGAAGTGTGAATTTTGCTTTACATCTGTATTTGTGTGCACTTGCATTGCATAGTACTGGCTTGAGGGTGTAGGACATAGTCAAGCCCATTTGCAACAAATCTGCTGGCTGTGTGGCAGTTGTTTGCCAAGGCACGTAACTTGTTAGTTCAGAAACTGCAGCAGATTCATGTTAACCAAGCTTCTCTAATCTGAATTTTTTAAACGTGTGTTTGAGTGTGGAATCCTTGATATCGCAGGCAAAATGCAAGGGAAACACTGCTGAACACTAGTTGCTCTTGGCAACTTGTACTTTTGTTGGCGGCAAGAGGCATGACCATCATGGTTCACCATATTGCACCAGAACTGCCTTCTCGCGTGTTCTTAGTATTTGAACTGCAAGCTTGGCTTTCTCGGAAGTCTAAGTGGTTTTTGCTGACTTATATATACTGGCTTTAAAAGTTATGAACCAAGCCTTTGTGTACCAGGCATAGGCCATGACCTCTGTCTACACACTTGATGGACATGCATCTATGCAGTGTGAAGTTGTTTTGCATCCTAAATCTCAGTTCAGCTGCAGAACAATCTTCTCGCTTTATTTTTTTCAGTTGAGGGGGGTACCCATTCATAAAAAAATGCAGTCTTCAGGTTGTGTCCAGTGATTTACCTTATGTGCACATCTCGAAATGTGTTCTCCAGGCAGGTGTGTCCTGTCAGTTTGGAGTTTTCATTAGCCGTGATGGTCATGGCACATGTGGCAGACTTTTTTTTTTTTCCTGTGTCGCATACTTTGTACTCTTTCTTTCCTTTCTCTGTGTGAGGTATGAGGTGTGCTTCAGTTTTGCTCCTTTCCACTGATGACTTATGTGGATGGACACAGAAGTAAACAAAATATGGTGCTGTAATTTAGTTGTACTGGAGTACATAAAACAGAACTTGAGAGGTACAATTTTCTGATGCACAACCATGGTACAGAGAGCAGTGTCTGGAATGACCAAACTGTGTTCAGCAGCTCCAAAAGGCGCTGCGATCAGGAAGGCAAAAAATGATGGGTGAAATCCTGTGAGTTAACTGCATACACTTACATCCAGACTGTTTTTAAGCAGATGTTATCCCTAGGTATCGTGTGTTCTAGACAAGTGTTTTGCCCTCTGTACTTATATGCTCATGCACAAACAGAATATAGCTTCTAAGTTCTTGACATTGACCACTCCTGTATAGTTCCTGCCATAATATTCTGGAGCATACTTCGGCAATCAAACTCTTGTTATGTCTTACTTAGCTAAAATAAGGAAGTAATTTATATATACGTTATCATATGCCTCTTGTGCGCTCATGTATGAACACAAAAAACCATCATATCTTCTTTATGGACCGCGTGACAAAATTTCAAATGCCGAAGCATGCTTCATAATATTTTGGCCGCGCGTGTACTTAGATACTAGGATCCTGTTCTGTTTATCCTTGGTTCCACTTGTGCACATGTGGACAGTATAGCATTGTGCCAAACTTTAGGCCCTGCATTACATGTTATCACTCCTTGCGAATGTTTATTATACTCGAGATTGTGTCATTGCAATTTGTGTGAACGTCTGTTGGTTGTGACATGGTGTTCACCATAAGTGGTCCTTGCTTAGAAAAAAGAAAATCATAAAACATGCTTATAGGCAGTTTACACATAAACAGTCTGGACACATTTGTGTCCATGCGAGGAAATATATGTGTACCAATTGGCTGTTCTTGAAGCATCAATCTGCAATTAGTAGAAGCTAGAAAGATTTATTGTTGAATAACTAAGAAGAAGAGTGGAATGAATAAGCCTTGCGAAGTTAGATAAGAATGGGCTGAAAGGGACAAAAAGAATTGAGAACTGAAAAATGAACTAAGAGAACTGATGGAATGAACGCTACATTTGCAGTGCTGTGCAGGAGATGGAAGGATGCAGAAGCAATAGCATGACTACCTCTCCACTTTACTTCTGATGCCCAGAAGCAATTTTTATTACTAGCATTTAGGCAAATGCTTATGCACTGTGTCATGCCCGATTATCATGCCTGATCATTGTCTTTTCCAGGAAAGGGGGTCTGCTCATCAACAATATTTTGGGCATTCTTGGAGGCTCACTGATGGGTTTCAGCAATGCCTCTAGAAGCATAGAGTTGCTCATTTTTGGTCGCCTTATCATTGGAATCAATTGTGGTAAGTTTATTTGTCTTCATTTAATATGATGCTAATTTATGGGCCTTTGACTGAACTGACCTTGTTTCAGTAAAATCATTTTCTGGCTACCTCTTTTTTGGAGCGCAGCTTCTTATGGAAGTGTTCATTGTTCTTTTTGACAGGTCTCAACACTGCACTAGTGCCAATGTACCTGCTAGAGATATCTCCTGTGCCACTCAGGGGAGGCCTAGGTAGGTGTTGAACTGTTCAGAAGGAAATTTAAGCGTGTTTAAGTTTATGTATATATTGTAATTGCCAACCAAGCTCTTCTTCCAGTAATCTTAAATCACCTTGTTGTCACTCTTAATTCACAGCGCTTGTGTCTGTCCGCTCCTTTAATCCTGTCTATTTTGCGCTGTACCTTTTCCTGTTGTTGCCCCTCTGCTCCAGTAAATTTCAAAATCTCTACATTTTACTTGTTTGTCTCACTTCAACGATATTTCCCTTTGTTTCTCACCGTCTGCTCATTGCATATCCTACACTGCACTATTTCCTCATGGTAGCTTCTGAAAGTATACCACCAGCTTGCACTCTTTCTTTAATGCATGCTGCTTTCTTGCTGTCTCTTAGTTCTTAACTTCTTTTTCCTTTTCATTGTGTGCATGTGTGTATGTGCTCTACCTCTACGCCATCGCTGCCTCCCCTCTTAACCACTAAAACTGCACATTGTTTCCGTTGCCCTGCCTTGCTACCTTGAGCTTTTCCTTTTTTGTCGGTCACTGAGAGGAAATTATGTCATGTTAGTTAGATTTTCATAGGCTGCATTTGAATTTTTCCTCACCCAATCCTCTCACGGAGTCTGGGTTAATTCCGTATGGTCAGAACTTCTGCAAATGCCTTTCTCTGAGCACCTTTAGCAGTGCACTGGTCTAGGTTTGTACGTTTTGTATCTTTGTATCAAGCGATGAGGGTGCCTTGGTACACCTTTTCTGTGTGAAAAATGTTCATGTTGTGTGCCAACACAGTCATCATTAAAGGTGTCTGGTCCATCAAATTTCCAGCTTTTTTTTGTTGTGTCAGCAAAGTAGGAATTCTCCAAGGGACTGAGATATGCATGGGCGATGGCAATGGCATTGTCATTGGATGAGAATTTTTTTTGTAGCGAGAGCTACACTATGCTAGCACTTTGAGCGTTCAGCATGGCACCCCTTGAGCTCCGTGGCGGCGCTGTGGTTGGTCACGTGGTGCAGAGCAGCTGCTGTGCTGGGGAGGGGAGCGGAGAGTAGAGAGGGGGGGGACTGAATCCACGTCCAGGGACGAAGATGAAGAAGGAACGCCCAGCGAAACACAGCGGCGAAAGACTGAGTTTGCAATTCGACTGAGCGAGTTCCACTCGGCCAGCTGTAGCTATCGCGTCACTCCAGGTTTAGCCAGAGCTAAACCACAGCCAATGATTTTATGTCCTGCTCACATTTTCATGTTGCTGAACAAGATGAAATTAGATGAAGCAAGAGGAGGTGAATGAAGGGGGAAGTATTTCAATGCTGAATACAGGCAGTTTCCCTTGTGCAACAGTTAATTTGAAGGCAGCACATTGTCTTTGTAAAAGAGCAGTTTTGTGGGCCAGTCTGGATCATGTTTTTATTTTCTTCAAGCTCTTCCATTCAGTCTAGTAACACCATATAATATGCTGTTGCTATTGTTTTGGCTTCTTTGTAAGTAGTCAATATTGATGACTTCTTGGCTGTCCCAAAATACGGTGGTCATCGGGTTACCAGCCAACAAACTAGCCTTTGCTCTCATTAGGATGCCTTTATCAGACTTCGGCCTCTGTACTGACTTCTGCTGCATCTTGAAGGGGTGTAATGATGGATCTGTCTTTTTTGGAGAGGCTTTACTTGAGTTAACCACAAACAAGGCATGGAGAAGGGAACTGTACTAGGTCTGCTCTAGTCCTGTTCCCTGTTTTGCCCATGTTTTAACTCACGCAGTGTTTCCTTGCAAGAGATGCTTAGCCAACCTGCTCATCAATGTGCCATAATGTGTTCATTTTTCTTCTAGTTATATTGGCACAGAAAGTCGTGCATATTATGATTAAGTACCACCGAACACTGTTTGGAAATGTCCTTTTGCATATGCTTCTGTCTGGCAGTCTGTAATTGTTGGAGCACTCATTGCACAAACGTTTTTATGTGCAATTCTTCATGCAAGTTTTTGTGTGGTCTTTCGTTTGAGATTCCTAAGTATCGGCAGTATTCAGCTTTGAAATCTTCCCCCTTCATTCACCTCCTCTGCCTTCATCTAATTTCATCTTGCTCAGCAACATGAAAATGTGAGCAGGACATAAAAAAAAATTCTCATCCAATGACAATGCCATTGCCCATGCATATCTCAGTGCCTTTGAGAATGCCTACTTTTCTGACACGATAAAAAAAAGCTGCAAACTTGATGGACCAGACACCTTTAATGATGACTGTGTTGATGCACAACATGAACATTTTTCACACAGTAAAGGTGTACCAAGCCACTCTCATTGCTTGATGCAAACCTACAAATCGTACATTTGGATATGGGAATGAGGTGGTTAAGGGCAAAGTGTATCACCTGTATGAATATATGAATGAAGATAAGGGTGGGCAGAATAGAGATGTTTATCGCCTCATGGAACTCTTCATTTTCATGGCAAGTGCTGACAAGCTTGTTGTGCGGTGCTGTGAGCTGTATTGAGTGGTACTTGCTAGCCATAATGTCACTGCATGAATAGTGGCCCTATTTCATACAAAGGTACCAGATTTATCAAACATCCCTTGCAATTCATGTGACCCTGTGTCACTCACTCATAGGAAGTAGACAGCACATCCTAACTTTGACCTTCTCTTCCTTCATGCACTTGGCTTTGTTTGCAGGCACTGTCAGTCAAGTAGGAGTCACAGTGGGGATGCTGCTTTCTCAAGTATTAGGTATTGAAGTCATCTTAGGCACAGAAGAAGGGTGGCCGTACCTGCTTGGTGAGAGGCCCCGATTTTATTTCTTCTTTGCATGTGTTTAACGAAAATGGGTGAAATTAGCCGTTTGCATTACAGTTCCGAATGCAGCTAGGAGTGAAGAAGCAAGAATGTAGTGGGTGTAGGCCGTGACCTGCTTAAAGGCTTTGCTTTTGACGCTCACAGAAAATACATGAAAAGTTAACAAAAGTGCCCTAGAGAGTAAGTGAAAACTGTAGCTTGTCGGCTTAAGTCTTGTGGCATTTGTTGATGTGAGCCAGAATATTGATTCAAAGCAAATACAAACCCATCACGCTCTTTTTACATGCAGCACTTTGAGAATGCAATCTTGCTTATGCACGTACAACATACCATCCTTTTTTTGAAAAAAAAAAGAGTAAATAATGGCTAACTTTAGTGTTTGCTTTGATTAATGGTTATCTTTTAATGCACTTGCTTTTAGGGCAAGTTGAGAGGCTATTGTGCATTATTTAAATAAACACAGCTTTCGAAAGGGCACGGGGTTTTTGTCAGGAATTGGCTATTCCAAACAGCAGTAAGCCTCCTTGTATTTAGATGTTGACATATTCACATTTGAATATGGGAATGAGGCCGTTAAGGGCAAAGTGTATCACCTTTATGAACATGTGAATGAAGATGAGGGTGGGCAGTATGTATTTCTTTGAGAAAGCCTAGGAAAAGTGATTGTTTGGCTGAAACACAAATGGGCAAGGTTTGCTATGTTGGTGCAGCATTTTTTAGCAAAAGGCAGTCACTAGTGTGAGGTCTGTACTTGTTTTATATCTGGAATATTCTGTGGCTTGCATTAATGAAACCAATGGATTAGTTTTAAATGTTCTATTGCTCACGTACAGGGCCCACAGTAAGCGAAGGGAAGCAATAATTTCTGAAAGACTGGTTGCTTATTATTTGTACGAACTGTTTGTGCAAAGAGGTAAAGTTGAGTCCCATTTAAAATTTCGCCGGTAAAATATTTATCAGGGAAATGGCACTGCATCTCTCATGAATTGAACAACTGTGGCCGCATGACTTGGTTAGAGCAAATGTGGATGCACCACAAATTGGCCCACACAGTCAAAAAAACCCATGCTTCCCGCCAGCAAAAATACCAGAAAACTTGTCCCAGCTCCGTGGTCTCTCTTGCCTGAGTGTGGGCTGGCTGGACAAAGCATCTGAAGCGGAAGCAGAAGAATCGTGGGCAGCGTTGAAAGCAAATTTATTGCACGCGGCCGATGATCAAACAGTGGCCGAGATTTCAGAAGTTTTTAATGCCAGTCACGTGAGATACCTTGCTGGCCCAGGTGGTCACGTGACATTCATCGCCTCTACAATCGACACTCCAGCTTCTGCGTTGCAGGCAGTGCATAGGCAGCAGACAGTACGTTCTTTGTGACTCTGCATCGTGCTAGCTTCGTCACTGCGTCCATAAAACCTAACCTTCTCGAGAATCTGAGGCAAGGATGCAGACCTTCCACAAGTTCTCTGGAAAGTTTCGATCGTGATTAGTGATATTGTGTACCTGAAGTAGCTCGTCGAGAGCAAGGGCCTTGTAGAGGAGCACATGGCACTGATGGAGAGCTTTTGAAGTGCTGTGATAGGGTCTGCTTATGTGCATTATAAACCTGTTTTTAAGAACTAAATGCCACGTTCGCTTGACTTTGTATATTTGGCGTTTATATGGAAGTCTACTTATGACGAACTCAATCCGCGTTACTGTCAGGCTTATTATAAGAGGACTCACAGCTTTATGAAGTTAACTGTAGCTTTGCTTCCAAAATATCCTAACTCGCTTCATCTTTCAGTACTTCTGTATCTTGTCTTCTGCTTGAATTTCAGCAATTGCAGTCATTCCAGCTGTGCTGCAGTTAGTGCTGCTGCCCTTCTGCCCAGAAAGTCCACGATATTTGCTCATTTCAAAGCAGCAAGAATCTTTAGCACGGGAAGGCAAGTCTTCAATTTCATAGTGGCTCCTATTTCTGGATAGGATGCTTTTTCTTCTGAACAGCCTGAAAGTGTTTTTGCTGAAAACCATCTGCATTGTGTTGTATTTATATATGAAGTTTAACGTCCTAAAGCTGCACATAGAGAGGGATATGGGGAACCCCTAGTGGAGGGCTCGAGACTCATTTTGGCCACCTGGGATTCTTTAGTGGTCACTGTCATTGCACAGCACACTAGTGATCTTGCATTTCGGTATCATCAAAATGTGGCAGCTGCAGACGGAATTTGATCTTGTGACAGGCTCGGTAGCCGAACTTCATAGCTACTGAGCCACCGCAGTCACTAGAAAACCTCATGCTGGTCTCTGAGCACGTAGAGAGGCTGAAAAGTGCTAATGTACTCTTAAAATATGGGTCATTTGTTTCGTAATGTCACAGCCTGACCATTTTATTCATTTCTGTGTTTCATGCCATGCTTTCATATAATCATGCATACTATGCAATATCATGCATACTGTGCAATATCATGCATACTGTGCAATGAAAATCGTTAAATTTCATTTTGATGTGCTCTAGTGATGAATGAGTGATGCACAGTTTGTTAGAGCAAATGTTTATGAAACACTCTTGTGAGCAGATGTAGCTAGTAACAGCATTGGCTTTGCTGGCAGCTACTTGATGTTATCCAGATGCTTCTCAGAACTGTGCTTGCAGATAGGTAGTACATATCGTTATATTAAGATTTTTACATGTCAAACCTGCGCTCTGGGCTATGAGGCACACTGTAGTGGGTGACTCCAGACCAGTTTTGACCACTGCAGCCAGATTTGATTCTGTAACATCCCCTGTAACGGCATGCAAAAGTCACAGTACTACTGTTGGAGGCCAGTGTAGAGTATAAACAGTCAGTGTGTGGTAGGAATAGCTAGAGGCTACACAGCCAGGGTACCTTAACAGTGGATTTTGTTAGCAGCTCTTAGTGCAGTTTCAAGAAGCTGCACCTCTACTAAGAACAGAAAAGTAACCTTTCAACATAGTAACAAACATTATTAACAGTGTACCGCTGCTTTGGCCTAGTGGCTAAAGCATTCAGCTTCTCCGCCCAAGAATCTGTGATGGAATCCTGGCCGCGATAGCCTCATTTTGATGGAGGTGAAATGTTGAAATGCCCATGTGCTGTGCTATGTTGGTACACAACTTTTTAAAGCGCTTTAAGAAAAATTATGTACAAAGCAAACTCGCAGCTTTTTCAGGGTGTACACTGCGCTTAGCATTGATTTTTTTTGTTTCAGGTGAATTTACCATATTTACTCGTCTAATTTCGGCTTGCATGCGGGAGGTGTGGGGCTCGATCCCCAGTGCCCACCAATGATACAGTGTGCACAAGCTTTCTCCTGGCTTGGTGCTCGGCTTCTTTAGGATGAAATCCTTGGGAAATGGGTCTTTGACCCCACCTTGAGAAGACTAAAACACCATGTGCCATGGTGCTATTTGGCCCCGGGTGCCTCTGCGCCATAAAAATGCGCAATAATCATACTCATGTAATTCGCGCACTTTTTTTCTTTAATTTTAGGGTTCAAAAAGGGGGTGCAGAAATTATGCGAACACATCCTAAAAAAAACTCTACAAAGGCCATAATGCGCAATATATACTGTATCTTGCTGCGTATACGTAGACCCCCAGTCTCGCACCCCTTGCACTGCTCGTATTCACTGACATCACAGCAGCCGCCATTTTGTTGTCTGTGGAGCACTGTGAATGGCTGAGGACGTGCCTGATGGGATTATCGCCTCCTGGTCCCGTCTGCACTTTTGAGGCGATGCGCTGGACAACAAAATGGCGCCCGTGACTTCACACGAATACCCCCTATACCCCTCCCCATGGTACATTGTTTCCCGCAGGGTGACATGACTGTGCGTGCACAGCTCAAAGCTATAAATGTGCAATGATACAATCGCGAATCCAGCAGTGGGAGGCCAAGGAGGTAACGGGATAACGACGCCCTCGCATGTGGCCTGGCTGACTAGCTTCAAAACAAGCAGCAAAGGTTCGGTAGTTTTGGATTCGGGTGCGCTCGCAACTGCTCGTTCAGAAAAGCTACCGCCAGTGCGAGCAAACGGGGTGAATGATGCACAATTTGTTCCGTCGCCCCTTGTAGCTTTTGCAACTGCATACGTCGACACGGCTGCGCTGATCTTCCCAAGCCTGCCTATAGGATGGTTTTTTGTGCCATATAACAAACACAGTAATAATATTTTGTGAAACAGTTGGCCAGCTAGCACATTGTCTGGCAGATTTTGGCACCATTAATATCATTTTTTTGCGATTTCAAGAGTAATTTCAAAACAGAAATTGTTTCTATAATTCTTGTGTTGTACGCTTGAGAAGTTGTGGCATTTCGATGTTTGTGTTATAATTAAGACACTTTGTACAAAATTTTACACATTCCTGTAAAAAAATTGCTGCTAGTATTTCGCACTGGAAAACAAATTGTCCGTCTTGAGGCCTGATTATACTATTGAGGCGGACAACTGTTTGTTTTCGATGGAAACAAAAAATGGAGCCTGAAAGAGTTAGAGAAACCCCACGTGTTCAGAATTAATCTGGAGTCCTCCATTAAGACTTTTCTTATAGCCCATACGCTGGTTTGGGACGTTTAGCTGTACATACCAGCATTAATGTTTCATAGAAATTTAAAATGTGCACTGTTTTGAACATTACTTTCTTGTACTTGAAATAGGCCTGTTTGATAAGCTTTTCTTGTTTTTACTTACAGCTCTACAAAAGCTGAGATGCTCAAGTGTGGTTGAAGATGACATTGAAGAGATGAAAACTGAGGAGCAAGCTCAACAGCAGGAGGCTAAAGTAAATTCACGCTTAATTTTTTGCATGAGTAACTATAAGTTGAGAAAACGTTTTGGTGGTGCCATGTGCTGTCCCCTTCTAGTAGGAATGAGCAAACAAAAATGCATAGCATGATTCATTAGAAATCAAAAATATTGTATTGCTGCTTTGTGACTTCATGCAACGACATTTAATTTTTTTAGGTAACTATGATGCAAGTGATAACAACAAGGTCACTACACCTCCCGCTTCTGATTGGGGTGCTGATGCATCTCTCACAGCAGCTCTCTGGCATCATTGCTGTAAGTAGTGCTTGTTTCCTTTCTGTCTTTGGGTCAGCCTACCTTCAAGATTGCAGTATAACTAGAGAAGCAACACAATACAAAAGGTGGTGCAACAAAAATTGGAGGCATTATTGACTTGGTACACTTCTGCAGTAAATATAGAGGCTAAAGTTGAAACTAGGCAAGAGGGAGAAACTGTTCAAACATAAGCTTACTTATGTGGGGCCATGTGTATATTGGTGCAATTCTCGGTGCCACCAAGCTCGCGTCTTTGGGCGTTAGAAATAAAACCATGCCATGAAGTATGCAGATGAAGCGGTGCGGTCATAAAAATATTAGTCAATTTTCGGAGCCATTCACTATGGCGCCTTCATAGCCTGAGTCGCTTTGGGATGTTAAACTCCCATAAAAAAAAAAATTATTATAGTCATATTGTGTTGTAATTCAAAAAGGACTGAAAGACATGATGGTTCTGCATCTTCAAAGAGGGAGGGGCAAAATTCTGAAGACACTGGCATTTCTTTGTCTTCATGGCTTGTTCTCCTCTCAGAGTTTAGAGTATGCTAGAAAGTACACCACCAGCCATGAACCTGTGCTCATACACAACCTAGTGCTGTACATGCAACGCTTCTGATGGCTGTGTTCTGTTTGTCTTGTTGGAACAGAAGTGATTCTTGTGAAGTGGTGCTGAGGAAGGGAAGGAGAGTTTGGACAAAATGCAGAGAAGAGCAGAAGAATTGGTGTTAGGGCCCCTTTAAAGTCAGTGGTTTGATTACATTTGCTTGCCAGAAGTTGGGTGCAGCTGCCAATATTTAGTCATATTTTAACTTCTTGTCTGTCACGGTAGCTGTAGTGCCTGTCAAGCTTACTCGAAAAGTTTTGTCTTCCACCTTCAGAGACGTCGCCAAGATTTTTTTTCCCTCCCACGCTGCGATGCCTACACAAACATGTAACGTGGAAAGGAGCAGCAGCTGCATTTTGATGCAAAGCCCTCGTTAAAGAGAGCCTGTAAAACCTTGGCATGTGCCATCCTGAGGGCGTTTCTGTGTATTTATACTTGCTGTGAGCATCCACTTTGCATCCTTTGTTGTAGCCACCTCCTTGTTTACTCTATCCCCAGGTGTTCTACTACTCTGTGCGACTGTTTGAGGCAGCCGGCCTGCCACCGAGCACTGCCAAGTATGCCACCATTGGAGTGGGCGTGGTCATGGTGGTTATGACACTAGTTTCGATCCCGCTGATGGACCGGGCGGGTCGGCGCACACTCCACTTGTATGGTCTGGGGGGCATGTTCATCTTCAGCATCTTCATCACCATCTCCCTGCTGGTCAAGGTAAGATGAGGTTGTCTGGCTTGCTGAACTCTTTGAACGCCACTGGCAGGTTGTCTTTGAGTGGCATGGTGCCGCCACTAGCATCACGTAGCATCTCAAACATGATGCTCTTACTTATATGTACAGGTCACCACAAAGGTTTCAGAACATGAAATTCACTAAAATGCTCAGCTGCCTGCCAGTGTAAACATGCAGCTAAAACTGAAGTATGTCCTCTGCATTCTTCTGCACAATGCACTGCTCTATTTCGGGCCCATCCTCCATGCAACAACGAAATTCAATTTTTTTTATGGCCTCTGGGTTTCATAAACTTCTGTGGGCACTTGTACAATCAAGATGTGTTTTTTTGGGCCTTTGCTTAAAGGGGCTCTGAAAGGGGCTCTAATAAAGTTTCAGTATTACTGGATGCCACTTCACGAATATCCTCAAGCAAGAATTTTTTTTATGTGAGTTGTAGAAGCTGAGTTATCTGTAGTCTAAATTTGAATTTCAGTGTCTTCATGCCTTTCCCTCTCCTCTCGTCACTTTTTGCATGCTGAAAGGTCGGGGCTCTGCCTCTGGCCCCACCGCCAGGGGCAGAACTTCCTGACCTGTCGAAGCTATGCCACTTATTGGCCACGGCCATGGTAGCTTCCTGACGTCTGAAAGAATCTAACAAATAGTTATCTATGAACTGGTGTACGCAGGAGTGGATGGAGAGAAGAGGGTGTTAGCATGAAAAAGTAGCTGGAAAGGACTCACCAACTTTCGCGCATGATTGTGGGTCCTCTGCTGTGTGTAGAAGTGTTAGTATTTGGCTCAGGTGTTCATGACAACACACTGCAGTGATTGAACGAGTTGATGTGCTCCCCTCGGATGATGTTCACAGCCCCTTTAATTTTCTTTGTGTAGTAAATTGATGCTCCCATGCCATGTTGTCTGAAGTGTTTTTGTTTTTGTCATATCGGTCATGTATGTAATGCAGGTTTCACTAATCAAATCTGGTAAATGGGGCACATTCATGTCATATAACTTCACTCATGCACTGCTGTGTATCGACTGGGAGGTGTAGTGTGCTTGTGAACAGTCTTGCCTCTGACATGCTTGCATGTGAGCACAGCATGCTTTCCCAATTCAGCATGTAAATGCAAAAACAGTGGTCGATTTTATTTTTTCTGATAGTACATGTTGATTCACCGCATCTTTAAACAGTGTGTCTGTATGGAACCACACAAGTGGTTAGATTTGCTCTCACTAAAGGAGCAAAGTTTAATGCCATTCAGAGAACAAGGAAGCTTTGCAATGCTTGTTTGGTACTATTGACATCAATTGAAGCACGAACGGCAGTTGACAATCAGCGGCAAAATGAGAAGGTCATAATTAATGGGAATGAAATACTTGCATAGTTCTCATTTTTAAAGTGCAATGACCACTTTTCTGAATTCACAACGATAGTTGTTTGTATTTATTCTCCTGTAGTTGTCAGTTGTGTGTTCTTGTGTTCATGTTCATGTTTTAGTGTTTCATTAGTTTTTTATTTGCCACCAGTAATGGTAGTACACAGCTGACACTCCATAGTGCATTTGTTGTTGAGTTTTATTTTTTATGACAGTTGATCTTTCCTTTCTTTTCTCATGAAGAGTACATTGGAGCTTGCTTGTGACTTCTTTTTTCAGTTCTTGTACCAGTGGATCACCTACATGAGCGTAGTGAGCACTTTGTGCTTTGTAGTCTTTTTTGCAATTGGTCCAGGTGAGTCATTTTCATCCTTATTCTAAGCCAACGCTGCCTGTGAATAAATTCACTGCTGTTGGTCAACACCTAATGATTAGTAACCTATGATTGCTATGATTTAGGGCTGCTCTGTACCGGTTTAACTTTTTTTCTAACTGTTACCGTTTCCTAAATGATATAATTTTGATTGAAAAGCTTCATTTAATGAGTCTAGGAATATTGAGTCAGGCACCTAGCTGCACAATTTTCACAGTGACACCTTTATTGGAAATAATTATGCTGTGAATGAAGGACGTGAAGTCCTGAAAGATGAAAATGCTGTCTATGGTTGCCGTCACATGGAATGTGCAACTACTATGGCTTTGGAAATTTGTGACTCATGAGAGTCATTAATTGGCTGTGCAGTGCAGTAATAATTAAAAAAAATCCTCTGAAACATTATTGGTGCTTGAAAAGAAGCTTGATATGAAGGTTTAGTACTATTCAGATTTCTAGATAAACTTTTTTGTGCTGCTATTGATTGGATGGTTGGCTTAAAAATGTAACTTTTCAGTTTACTCAAGGTAAGATAAAGCCTTACCTTGAGTAAGGGTATGCTTTTATGATGACGTGTAATGCTATGGGGACTTTTCCATTGGCGTTGAGAATTTCCTTTCAGCCTTACTGCCCACCCCTTTACTGATGATCTTCTGCAATTATTGATCTCACACCTTCAACATAACCAGCGTTACAAAGGCGACATTGTCATTGGTCCTAAGTGTTCCTGGAAAAGAAACCTTTGATCCTTGTTATGGTCCTGCTATCTCTATACACATTTGGACAGCTCTGAGTTGAACCCTCTTGGGTTCTTGTCTTGCCCCAACGTAGAGGTGCCTTAGTCCACGTGTTCCCATCTGCTAGTACTTGGCCTAGTATTTTGCCAAAGCCATTTACTGCTTGTGAAGAAATACAGCTGGAGTTATGAAATCCCAGGAAATATGGAAGTGCACTTGCCACCTTTATTTTGGGTGTGATCTTAGATCTGGCAAAAAACACACTTGCGCAGAGGCTTCCACCAAATCACTAATGCCTTGGTCTAGTTGTGGCTTTGGCATAATACTTCACCAATCACCTCATTCATGTCTACTTCCACTTCAGTGGAGAGTGAAGCTCCTGCCCAAGATGCCTTTGAGGCTATCGGTTACATGTACCTGTTGTAAAAAGCAAAGCCTCTGTCTAGAAATTGTCCGTGTTAACTGTGACCAAGCTTTGCAGTAATTGGCAAGGTCACATAGGTAATGCAGGTTGTACCTAAGGCGGGACTTTAGTGACACCGAAGAATCCATCACTGGAGGGCAACATTCCAGAAACAGTCTGGACGTTACAGTATGAGATTCATTACTGCAGTGCATGTCTACTAAGTATGACCTCGAGGCTGTGTGTTTTTGATTTCTCACTCCAGCCCTTTGTATGTGCAGCCATACTGTCAATCAAACCCTGGAAAATGGCTGTTTCATGCATTATAAAGTTCACTTTTATAGTGCAGTTCTGGGATACAAATGCTTGTTACATTTCTGCAGTTATTGATGTGTACTAATAACTCATAACTAATAACTTTCTCAGGTTCATTATCTACTGCTGTAACGCAGGGGGGCAAATATGCTGATCTCAATATTTCTTTTTACTACTAACTGAGCTACTAAGTGTATGCTTTGTCATTATCTGCACATGTATGGCTGCAAAAGGGCACCTGTGAGATAGGGATACCTAATTGTGCCTTTGGTTCATGTGCAATGCTGCAATACCAACTGCTTGTAGATAGGTCTGAGCAGCGCACAAGAGAGCAAAAATGAGGTTTTTGCACCCTGTGAACTTCCACTCAAGTTTTGCTTGCCTCTGCCACAGGAACAATTCCCTGGATGCTCATGGCCGAGCTATTCTCCCAGGGGCCTCGGCCAGCCGCCATGAGCATAGGTGTCCTCATTAACTGGTCAGCCAATTTCATCGTGAGCCTCATTTTCCCCTCAATGCAGGTGTGTATTATTCCCCCTCCCTAGCATGGTTTTGAATACTTGAGGTTTAAGTGGCTCCGGTAACCAAATTTCTCGTGATGAAAAACACCTATTGCCAAGCAACATGGGAGTGTGAAGAGAAGAGATTAAGATGCAGTAATAGGGCCTAAAATTAAATTTCTGCCATTTCCAGTGAACTGGTTTGTTTTGCTTCCATTGGTACTTTCTGTTCCTGGTTGGTCCAGTCTTCTCTTGCTGATAGCTGGAGTTTAAGCTGAAATTCTTACTGTGCAGAAGCTTGCAGTAAACAAGAGGCAGCTCTGTAGCAGCTTAAAAACATGAGCAGTATGTGCAGGAGAAAGTATCTAAATTTTTAACAGTGTACATGCATACTTCATTTAACTTGCTTTTTTTTACAGTAATACAGTTCTCAGGGTGCTGAAAACATTTAGGTGAAGCCACTAAAGCTGGGAGCCAATTGTTCACAATTCAAGCAATACATATGGGCAATGCAGTTAGTTTATAAAATTCTCTGGAATATACCTGTATCTACGGGGGTGGTACCAATCCTGCAGTTGTTGTGTCCAGCATAAGTGGTACAAAAGGTGCAATTCTGACTAAAGGACTGGGCAGCTAATGTGAACCCAATTAGTTGGGGCTGCACCAGCCATCTAGGTCCCCTTTCCACAGCCTGCTAGGTTGGCAGTCAAGACATGGTATAATTGCAGATTAGAGTTGAATAGAACAAAATTGGCTTGATAGGTTTTAGTCAGACCTAACTAGGTTAAGTCCACATGTGTGGTGGGCTATCTTCGCTCCTTCAGTTGCAAAGTTTTATGGCACAACACTCCTTTCTTGTTGAGCATTTTCACTTGGATTTTGTAGCGTTAAATATGCTTTTAGTTTTCCAGTGTGTGCCAATGACTTCTTTTTTCTTTCTTGTGCACTTTAAGGCACCAGAATTACTGCTAGTATCATCTTCATTTCTCTAGTAGGAACTTTATTGCTTTCCTTAGAATGCAGTTAAAATTACTATGTTCCATACACACTGCTGATTTTTCATTGGGAGGAGGTTTTCCCAGTAGAGAACTCACTGCTGTGGCTAACATTCAGCTCCTGAGCTGCTGATCCCAGCCATAGTGGCTACATATTAATTTACTGCTGAAGTTCCACCCCCTCATGTAATACCCCTTCAATGGGGCCTTTGAGGTATTAATAATAAATAAATAAATAAATAAGGTGAAATGCAAAAGTGCCTCTGTGCTGTACGATGTCAGTGCAGAGTAAAGAACCTCAGGTGATCAAAGTTAACCAGTTTCCCACCACTGTGGCTTGCCTCGTAGCACACAGCATTGTTTTGGCACATCAAAAATCGGTCATTATTTCTTGTCAAGTGATTTCAGTTTTAGTAGCATTGTGTCTGGGACTTAATGTAACATCATAGATAACATCATAGCAGATTAAGCAGCACATGTAAAGCACACAGCCTTGGCGGCACCAAGGCTGTGTTAAATCCCATGGCTCCAGAAAAGAGTTACGTCTATCTCACTGCACCTTGCTATGAGCTCTTCAAACCACAGCACATGCATTTTAATTGTTGTAGAATGCTGTTTTCATTTTAGTTATGTTGACATGACGCTCCACCGAGTAGAAAGGTTTTGAGGTCATGTAATTTACAGCCGGGGAAGACATACTTCAAGATGACTGCCTTCATGATCTCTATGCTTCTTGAAGCTGTGCTAACATGGCTACATGTTCGTGCTCTTCCATAATTTGCACTAGGCTCAAAAGTTCAGGAAACCAGAACCATACTGTGGATAAGAATCTTTCTTTCACTGATTGGTGCTGATTGATAGATTGTGATCCGCAACATTGTGATCCACAACTAGTGATTTTGTAAACTTTATTATGAAGAAAGCAGACTCAAAATTTTGATATTTTCGTTGAGTGCACTCCTATAAAAGGAATTCTTGTAGCAAGCTAACTGCTATAAACGATTGAATTGGGCTGTTGTTCGGTCACCAAATACATGCAGTGTGGAAGCGGCATTGTTGAGAAAACCAGAGCTAGAAAACAGAATGTCATGTGACTTGTAGAATTTTTCTAAAGCATTTTAACCTATTCAACGTTCTATTCCAATCCAAGAAAGCTTTGTAATTTTTTTAATTTTTGCTCCTAAGGTCTCGTTAACTCCATCTTGCAACCTGGTTTGAAGCATAAATCAAACAATACAACACTTTTAACTGTCTTCGAATTCATGGTTATAGTTTTGCAGTAGTCGATTTTCACATTATTATGTGGTCATTTGCAAGCGCACCTAGATCGCACTATCTTCAAACTATCCTACTGGATTTCAAATGGTGTTGCATAAACTGGTTTATTGCCCCAGTTCCCTTCAGAACGGTTCTAGTAAACATGCTATTATTAAGGGGTACCCTCAGGAACCAAGCTGGTGCCATTAAGGCAGGAATGGTGTCAGTTGGAGCTGCACAGGGGCAGTTGGCACTTGACTGGTTTTGGCTGTGAAATCTGCTCCAAGTGGTCTTACCTGAAATCACTTGGTGCTTGTTGATTCCAAACTGGAACCAGCTAGGAATGCACCATGCGCAGCTGTCTTCCAATTAATCTTGTATGGAGATTCAGATAATTTGCATCCAACTCAAAATACTATCTAAAGTTATTTCCATAGCAACTAGGTTCAGGATCCAGTTGATTCCCAGGGTGAGACCTGCAGCTTTGCAGTAGACCTGCAGCTGGGACCATCTGTGGTCTATTTGGCCTTCAGCTGGGAGAAGCTAGTTACCAACTCAGATCTGCAGATTTCACATTTGAAACCAGGAGTTTAGTTTCCAGCTGGAGTCAACCGAATTCTCAGTTGACAAGTTTCACCTGAGTAAACAGGTCAGTGTTAACACACCCTTAGCTGTATTAGCATATTTATTTATTTATTTATTTATTTATTTATTTATTTATTTATTTATTTATTTATTCCTCAAATGCCCCTAGGTAGGGGTTTTACATGGCGGGTGGGCATCATCAGTGAATGATGATGTGTTCAGTGGCCATCATATCTGTCACAAGTGCCTGCCGGTGCTGCAATATGGTGACTTATCAGTATGGAAGTCAGTACAGAAGTGCTTCCATGCACTTAACTCTTGGCTCAGTGCTGTTTTCTTGCACCTTTCAGTTTCTTATGAAAGATTTATACCTGACTTAAAAGTTCTTGAGGGCTTTAGCAGAGTTTTGCAGAAAATAGAGCATACCTTGCATTATGATTGGCATGCACCGGTTGTGCTTGTTACTTTTGTATATGAAATATTTTGCACAGTGCAATAGAGCACTCAAACTTGCTGCTTTGGGCTAGCTTAAAACTGTGGCCCTTTCAGGTTACTCCTGAAGTGCACATTGTAATTCCTGCACACTTCTTTCGTAATTTTTTGTGTACTTTTTGTAATTTCTGCAGACTTAATTTCTGTAGAAATAAGCATTGTGAAAAGTAATTTTTGTAAGGGTATGACACATCTAAATTGAGGAACACACAACCAGCAAGTATAATAGCGAGAAAAAGCACTGATGGAGTCGTGAAATCTGCAGCAGGGTAGCATTTTAAAGGACTATGGCAAATGTTATAATTCCTGCAAACATGCTATTAAATGAAGTCTGAATTCACTGTAGGAGATGTTATGGATACTAGTAGCATTATATTCACCCACCTATCATCAATATAGAAAAAGGAGCCAGTATGATATTGCCAAGCAAACAGCATTTATTGCAAAACTGTATCTAAGAGAAATAATGTCTGACCTTTCTCATTCATGGCCAAGCCATGGGCATTACAGATTAGAAATATCAAGTCAGGTATTGAATGATTAGCATAAGGAAGAAATACCATCTAGTGCACAAAACGAAGGAAGCTGTCATGATTGTTGATGATGGCATCTACCACATGAATGACTCGTATATCACACTATCAAAAAAATTAAAAACATGCACTTGTGCTACTATATCCAGTTGGTGACAGACAGTGGCACTATTAGTGCAACTTAGCATTCAAGAAGCATTTATGCAGACTTGTGTTGCTTTTCATTGCAAATAATAGTTGCTGCATGGAATTTTAGTCAGTTTGCTAGCATTTACCTTTTCAGTTTGGACTGATTAATTTTTCATCTTTTAGAACAAGCTACATATGTGCACTGCCAACTAGCTCGGACACAAATTGTTTTAAAATATGATAACACAGCAGGGATGCAGGCACACTGGCAGGCAGACTAGCAGGCAGACTAGAAGGCAGGCTTGTGTAATACTCAAAATTGACTCTTTCTTGGATGAATCTGCATGCACATGCACGAAAGAAGCAAAGGAACTTGACGGCTACATTACTGTAAGGCTTGCTGGGCTATCATCAAGATAAGGCTGTGTTGTTTGGCTCAGAAGATTTTAAGTAATAGCTTTTCATCTTTGTGAACAGTTCCATCTTGCATCGCAGGACTGTTGTTATTTCTAGCACAATCCAGCATCGTCTGGTGACCGTACACGAGGTAATGCATCTCCCGTGGCAAGTATAAAAGAATAAGGCCACATCCCAATGACTGTAAAGAAAGATATTATTCAAAAAGCAAATGTTAAGCTTTGTGGGAAAATGCATGCTTTTTGCAGTGTATACGTCATGCATGCTCTGTTTTTCTTAATTTTAAAGTTGGTGAGAGTCAGTTTTTTTATCTGTATTTACTTTTGTATGGCTGACATCAGCTCTACCTTTCTTAATCTTCAGGCAGCTCTTGGAAACTACACTTTCCTGCCATTTACTCTACTGCTGGGCTTCTTCTGGACATTCACGTACAAAAAAGTTCCAGAGACGAAGAACAGAACTTTTGAAGAAATCTCTGCCCTCTTCAGGAGGGACGACGTAGTCAGCATCAATGGGATGGGCACACGACGCAACTCTCTGGCACCTGGCCAGGATGCCGTTTATGAAGAAAAGCCAGAGACATGTAAGTTCTAGAGAACTTACGTGCTATGTTTTTGGTGCATGCAACTTGAGGAAACCTGTCTGTAGGAAAATCCCTTGTGACTTTTTGTGTTACATTGAAGTTTGTGAAGGGTGAGCAGAAATTGATTTCTGATTGTGGAGCATATTTTGCAGCATAGCCTGAAAGATGCTAGACGTAACCGCAAATCTCTCAATGAGGTTTTGTGCAAGTTGTAGTGAAAATGTTGAAGGCCAAGTATTATACCCCTCAGCTGTATAACATGAAAATTTGTGCCCACAAGAAAGTACTTTTGTAGCTTTGATATCAAAGAACATTGAAAGTTTTCTGCTCATTGTTTTTGTACTGCTTTCCTTGTAAAGTAGTCTGATATTTCTTCCGTAATTTCAGCTTTTTAGAAGTACAGGTAGCTGATTGTCACTTAATGAAATTCTCTCGGCAAATGGCAGCATGAAGGTGCAGAAAGTAATATGTTGGTGCTGGTCTGTTGTAGAACAAAGCTGAGATAATATTTTCCCACTACCAAATAACTGATAGTAGCAGTAGCTAACTAAGGGATTCATTCACAAATAGCATGCTTTGATCACAGCAACAGATAGTCATCTAGCCACTTGATAAAGGAAGGAGGCACTTTTCAGAGTGTTGAATCACCATTGTTGTGAAGGAATGTGCCAATATTTTGGAGTTAATTTTTAATGTTTAGAATTGTGGATGAAGTGCATACATAAAGTTAGAGAAGGGTGGAAAGAGCACAATCATTCTGTTCAGATCTTGATGTGTATCTATCAGTGTTCTCTTTCACGACAACATATGTAGCAAACTGGTGAAATTTTCAAATGCACTTGTGATTTACTTCCTTTGCTCCTGCTGTTGCAGTTTTGTTGTTTGGTTTTTGCAATGTCTAGGTCTCTCATTTTTCGAACCAGACTTTACTATGGACTTTAAAATTCAGGCTTCACCTTCTTGTTGAGAACTTGGATGTAGCATTTCTGTCATAGAAAACACTACTAATTGATTGAATGTGTCTATGTCATACACGTGCAAGAAACCGAATGCGGGTTTCAAACTAAATGCTATATTTTTTTAATGGCCACCCTTGACTAAAAAAATTCATTCCTTTATTTTCTTGCACTGTTTATCCTGAAGGCATTCAGTGGTGCCATTAGTATAACTCATGAAACTTGCTCAGAATAAGCCTAAGTGGACAAGCTTACCAGTCTTGGGAACCATTGTGCAGAATTTGTCCTTGTATTTCAAACCGTGGAACTACGTGCGAATTGACTTCATGGTAGCCTCTTAGCTGTATGAAACTTGTGGTGCCTCGTCAGGCATCGGAAAATGGGTTGTGACAATGAATGCATGTTTCTGTTCCATGCTATTATGCTACTAAAAGTGACAGGTGTAATTTCTTGTATTTATGCTCTGGGAACTGTGCGAAGCCTATATTTTTTGTTTATGCTGTGTTTATAGAATCAAACTGTTCATCTTAAACTGCTTTTTACTATGTAGTCTCTCTTGAGCTTATTTCCCAATCAATACAGTAACATGGATTTTCGTATATTTACCATTTTATATTGATCCATGTTGCAATACATGTTTTTTGCTTTTAATGCTGAAACTAATGAAAAGAAGTGCAATTTTTTCATATGTGAACTAGTTATGTTTCAGAAAGAGAATTTAAAATATCAACCACGAGAACAAATAATAAAGTGGTAATTATAAGCTTCCTTGGTGCTTTTTGTTAGCATGACTGCAGTACAATTGGCTAAGCGTAGAGCACGAATGAGCTGCTTGCTAAAGCCTTTACAGACTAGAATCGAACTGTTTATCTTAAATAGGTTCTTACTATGTAGCCTGTATTGAGCAGTTTCCCAATTAATGCAATAACATGGATTTTTGTATATTTATCATTTTATGTTGATCTGTGTGATAATACTCGTTTTTTGTTTTTACTGCTGAAACTAGCAAGTGTCAAATTTTTTTTCATGTGTACATTGTTTTAGAAACAAAATTTAAAATACTAACCAGAAGAACAAATAACCAAGTGATAATTATAAGCTTGCTTGGGTTAGCATGACTGCAGTACAATTGGCTAAGCATAGAGCACAAATGAGCTGCTTGCTAAAGCCATACAGACTGCCCACATGCACTTTGCTACGCATGCAGTACTGTCCCTGAAATATGTTAATATGTTTCTATTTAGGATTGTTCGAAGTATCCATCTTTATATATACCAAATGCCGAATGTGCAGATAATCTGCATCACTTCATGCTAATATCCACAGGGCATGACAGGATGGGTTTTGATTTGGCATGATCTGTTTTTATGACATAGGTCACATTTCATGATGGCAAGTGGTCTTCTTGATACTAAGCAATTGCAGACCATTTCCTAATTCAAGCCTAAGCCGTAGCACATGCTGATTTTTTCACACATTTTGTATATAAGGTGCTTTGAATTCATGATGTTGCGTGTCCAGCAGTTTTTGCTTCATTTATTTTTTGACTGGATATTATGTATTTGCTAGACAGATCTGTTGTTTCTTGCTTAGATTTTTTAGTTTTTCTTATAGTTAATATATAATGTGTATTGATCCTGAGTTGAATTAATTGCTTTATGGGTGTATAAAGACATAAAGACACACTCTTATAGTGTGTTAACTGGTTCATGGACAGCTTAAGAGAGCTTCCCAATGAATGTTTACACAATGTTGCTAATGTTTCTGATGTTCAAGCGAGGAAGTTTTGCGTAAAATTAACTAATTCCTGATGTCTGCAGTTTTTGCACATTGCTCAAACTAAGTGTTGACAATTTGAGCATAGAATGAGCTGTAACTAGTTCCTAATGTCTACAGGTCTTGCGAATTACACGAATTAATTGTTGACAATTTTAGTGTAAAATGAGTGTAATTAATTCCTGATGTCTGCAGTTCTTGCAAATTCCACAAAGTAAGTGTTGACAATATGACACCGACCCGGTAGAAAAAAATTCCATCACTTTTCACATTCCATTTTTAACATTCCATTTTTCACATTCTACTTTTCACAATCAATTTTCCACAGTCAATCCAGTGCATTTAGGAGAAATCGTCGTGACAGAGTAAATTTCAGAAGGGAATATAATTACTAGTAGCATTGACACAAGCACAGCCATTTGGTTACAAGCAAAATCTTTGGGGCACAAGCACTGAACACAGCCTCTACACAATTGATATGAGCCATCCAGAGAATGCTGTCCAGACAGTCAAGTCTTCTTGTCAGATTTTCGTGAATGCAACTGGTACTTACTGAGGGGGCCCCGTAAATGGCTTTCATTGCAGCAGAGCATTATTATAGATTGTGTCCACAACATAGTTTTATGGAGCATGTCACACTGTCTATAGAAATGTATCCCGATGACATTATGCCTTAATAGTGCTTTGTAGAGTCTGTGTCAGATCATTCTGAGATATAAATGGGCTGAATGCACATACATATTGTTAGCATGTCTCTCTTAAGGAATGAGGTAGGCTTCTTAGTGAAACTGGCATAGCTGTGACAGAGCTTTAAAAACAAAGTTATTAAATACATGAAATGACTAGTAACAAAATAAATAAATGACATCACGATTGTCTTAACTGAACAGTAAAAACAGCTTGCCCATTAAAATCAAAGCATAAAAAAATGTTTAATCTTGACTTTCAAAAGAGCCACCGTGACTGTGAAGCTTTATTCATTTTAAATTTAAGCCTATTTTTTCTGCAGAAATAGGTGATTATGTTTCACTGTTAATGGGAACATGAAGCAGTTAAAACGCGTAAGAATAGTGGGAACCTAGATTTCACTGCATGTTACCCCTTGAAAGAAGCACTCTTTATCATGCCTAGCTGACAAGAGCAAATAAATTTGGAAATAATATGCACTTGCAAGACCCAGAAAAAAAAAAAAGAGAATGTTGCTCTCAGTATTGGATACAAAAGCTGTCTGGCAACTAACTAGCCTTGTTGAATATTTGGAAAACCTTTCACATGTTGGGATATGCAACTTCACAACAGCCATGAAAGATCTTGCAGCTTGTGTTTAAATGATGACTTTTTCTATTTTCTACTCTTCCAACTGTGAAAAACCAGTGAGTCATCATGTGATGTGCAAATCTTCTTTACAAAATTACTCTCTGTTTGCTCACCTTTTTTTTTTTTCTCATGAGCTTTTGGTGCAGTGTTTGGCAGCCATTTAAGGAATTGACAGTAGAGGAACAGGTGGAAGCTGTACGTATTTGTGTGGTAAGATTTATCATGGATGGTGACAAAGCCAATCTGCCAGACCGTAGCCGGTGGAGATAACGATGCTAATTACTTTCTCTTGGTCAGCAAATCGATGTACTGTAATTTTCTGTGTATGATTGGACCTTATTGTTGGTTGCACTCATTCTTCAACAGCCATATTTACAAAAATTTTAGAACATGATTTGCATACTTATACAAAATGTTCTCAGCTGTATGTAATGGCTGCGATATTGTGCTGCACATATTTAGTGTCATTGCAGTATGCCATGTTTACTGAACTCTAATAGGTCTCCAACTTGAGCATGCCTGGTCTTCAGTATCACTATGAAAAAATTAATACTCTGCTTGTTCTAGCTTGTAAGAATTCTAGCGCACAAATAAGCATAGAAAAAAAGAATATTAATCCTCATTTATATGCAGAACACAGGTACAGTTCTTTGGTATTAAATGAAGTTCTTTAGGCAAAGCCATCTCTACCTTCATCTTCAAAGGCTAAATGAAAGTTTTGCCACCTCAGGCGTTCCTGTGACACGCACATCTCTAACATTACCCTTCCTTCTATATCTGGAGTTAGTCTATCTGCATTGCTCCTACCATAGAGGCAAACAAACCAGCTTCCCTCAAATAGCCAGTATTTCCTGAGAAAAGGTCTCGTGCAATTAGCCCTGATATTTAAGGCTATACCATTGCACAATACACACCTACTTGATTAACACATTGATATACTATACACCTGACAGGGTATATATTTATGTACATTATCAAGTCGCTGCAGCTATGTAAGAACATTTCTGTAAATATGATCTGGGAGGCTTGCCTTTCTTTTGTTTGTTACAAGTTATTTTAGTAATTAGTTTTTCTGCCTTTCCCACTTGTAGCTTCTTTGCCCTGCATTTCAGTTCACAGAGACACGCCATTGCGCACATTCTTGAACAGTCATAATTTCACCTCAATAGCTCATTAAGCTTACCTCATGGCTTAAAATTATCAAGGTTCTTTCTTTCCTTTACAGCTTGTCAATGCTAGTGGTCTTGGTGCTTCTTTTAATGTTTGGAATGTTTGTTTTATTTTTATAGCCATTTGTATACATCCTACGGCAGTTTAATTCTGCATGTGTTGTTAATGCTAGTGCTCTTGGTGCTAATGTTTGGAATGTTTTTTTTTTTTAGCCATTTGTATACATCCTATGGCAGTTTCATTCTAATGCGTTGTATCTAAAGATGTAAAACTTGATGAAATTTTGAACACATGAAGAAGGCTCTTTTCAAGGTTTGTGAAAAATTGTAAATTTTTTAATAATAGCAAGGCTGATGTGATACATAAGATACATTTTACTTAACATTTCAATTAATCAGTATAAAAAAAAAGTGTTTTAGTTTTATGACTACTGCTGTCAAAAATGTAAGGTTCCCTGTGCAGCCAGACTTTCTTGCATACTGTGCCTCTCCATGTTAGCCCCTCATTTCGAAACAGCAACTTACTTGCAGTTACTTGCACCTTCTTAAACTGGCTGCATTTGTGAACTTTACACACAATTTATTTACACGAGTATGATCGTAGTACAGTTTTATTTGTACTGCTAAAATGCAAACTATGTACTTCTGTTCACATATAAAATTTGGTGACAGAATCTATAGCAGCGGACATGCCAAGGACATTAGGGATGGGTAAATAAAGCGTTGCCTGAAAATGCTGTGATGCACTGTGCAGTCTTTTTGTCAGGAGCTTGCATTTCTAAGTTTAGTGCTTACTGATAAAGGGTCTTTTTGGTTATGAAGACAAGTGTTTGGATATTTTACTTCCTTGTGCTACCAGGAACGACTAAACTCAACGTCAGGTAGTACCATGGAAAATGTTTTGTATGCTTTTAGCATCAGCTTCTATGGTTTGTTTGCACAAATAGCATATTTACTTGTTTTTGATTTTTGAAATAAACATTATTTGATTTACACATTTTGTTCTATTTCCTTTCTCAAGGGAATTTATGTTTTTATTCACAGACGGAACATTCTCCGCATGATTTGCTGGGAAAACTGGCATTGAAGTTCGTTTGCCTTCCAGAAACGAGTGGCTTCAGGATGCAGAGTTTTTCGGGGTTGACGTAACAGCCTGTGCACTGATTACACTTCTGTGGACTATGCCTTTGAGAAACAAGTACGCTTGAAAAGTAATGTTATGTTTGGTTTGTCAGTCCATGTTCTAGTTGATACATGCAGTCATTTTCTTTCTGATTCAATAGTTGTTAGGGCTTGCTGTAATATATTACTTTCATGGAATCTTCTCTGTACATTGTGTGAAATGATTAAAAACTGAAAGAAATGTGTTAGGTCTTCTAAGCACATTTTTGGGATGCACAGTGCCATCAGAAAGTAACAACCAATGTATGTGGCATTGTGAAAAGCAATGACAAATTAAGTGCTATAGCCTTGATACGACAGGCCGCCTAACTAATGGGCGCTTAATTTGTGTCCTAAATAAAGTTGCTTACTACTAGTTGTGTTAAATTTACTAGGGCAGGTGCCATCTTTGTGTTTATGCAAACCTTAGCATTATGCAATGTAAGTAATAAGTGGCCTTTTATCTGCTGCTGGTACAGCATTTTTCAACTCTTCATTTAATTTTCAACTTCCATCCATAGAAGTTTTGTTTTTTCTGTGTTAATTTTGAATTTCTGTCCTGAATTCATAGAGCCAGCAATGATAACACTTATTTGGTGGGGAAAGTTGTCTGGAAGAGGGAATGTCGCAGTGTGAAGCTTTAATTTTATCTTCAAGTTGACAAGTTGGTACAGGCAGGTGTAGAAAATAGCATATTGAATTTTAAAGGGACTGACAGTTGAATGTTAAGGACTCCATTTTTTTTTAAGTGCACTGAAAAACTGTAATGTCCAGGATGTCCATTTCTGCAATGGTTTTGTTAGAAATTGTGCAGAAACTTGTACTAGGAATTTTTCGATCAGTGGATGTGACTGTTTTTATGCATCCCAATGTTGGAAACCACAAATTCGGGAGCGCGGTAATAATTGCATGCTGGCAAAAGGGAGCTACTGAAAACTAGTGCAGTCCCAGACGCCCGCATGCAGTTCTACAGTTTCAGTATATAGCGTAGCTTCCATTTGGTTTTCCATACTCAGAGCTGCTGCAGTGCTGCAAACGTATGCCTCATTAATGACAGTTTTAATAGACCATTGTTGCCAATTCAACCAAAAAATGCAGAATACTGTGGCACCATTTATTAAAGAAAGCTCAGAGATCTTCATCGCGATGCAAAGGGAGTATCAAAGGGTGCTCTGCAGAGAGCGCAACCTGTAATATATGACGAATACTTCATGAAAAAAAAATACTCCTTGAACTTAACACGCAAGATTTTACTAATCAATGATAATGGTTAGGTTTAGGTTTCACTGCAGGTTGTTGCTTCAGCTTGTTTCATGCGATTTTCAGTGACAATTTAAATTGTTAAATCCTCCTTTCTTCAATAATACAGTGCGGGACTCTTGCAATATAAGGCAAGATCTTTTCATTTCCATCTTAATCCTATGACATGCTTTGGTCAGTTGTCCATCTCTTCAAAATCAGTGCTACATATTAGCAGAGTTAGTAAATCTTGTAGTAATGTTTGATCTGATAGTGGCTTGTAGTAGTAGTAATATTTCAAATAGCATTACGCCTGGAATCAGACTTGTTAAATGCGCTTTTATTGTGACCATTTGTAGAAAAAGCCTCCCTTAAGTGCTGGTTCGTGCACAAATTTGAAATGTAGTAATTTGTGGAATATAGTCAAACTTGATATAACGAAATAATGGATACAACAAAGGAATAGCCATCCCTCTTGGAAGCTTCCATAGGGAACCTGTGCTTAAGTTTGCCGTGTCGGTTGCAACGCCTTAACACAGAGCTTAGCGAAACGAGCAAGCAGTTTTGGGTGCACTTCTAGTGCATTTCCATGCCACCTTTGTCCGCTTATCAGCATGAGCTTCCAAGTTGTGTCGAAGCCACACATGCTGTGCATCACTTATCTGGGCTATGCCGAGAGAAGCTAGGCATTGAATGCTGTCAACAAAACGCAGGCATCTAATCATTCAGAGTGTGCTTTCGCGTTTGTAATGGTCCAAGCAGCTGATGGCTGCAGTTTTTAGTTGCCAAATTGAACAATGACAGTGCCAATTGGGCAGCGCAGGTTCTCTATAGAAGCACATGTATTTGATGTCTCGTTCTTACGAAGACAGCCACCGCTGTGGCTCAGTGGTTACGGCACTCAGCTGTTGACCGAAAGGCGCGGGTTCGATCCTGGCTGCAGCGGTCGAATTTCGATGGAGGCGAAAGTCTAGAGGCCCGTGTACTGTGCGATTTCAGTGCCTGTTAAAGAACCCCAGGAGGTCGAAATTTCCGGAGCCCATCATTACAGCCTCTCTCATAGCCTAAGTCGCTTTGGGATGTTAAACCCCATAAACCATTAACTATCGTTTTTACGAAGTAAAATTTTCCTGCAAGAACAGGATATTATGAACCTCCAGTGAACTCCACTGTCCATTTCGCACTGAGTATGTCAATTTGTAACAGTGCCAAATTTACCAGTTCGGTATTGCAAATTGAAATCGCTGCGCATGACCTGCTCTGCCAAGCAGTACACAAAACACGAACTTGTCACCTCAAGTGGGGCACGCAGGGATCGTTTGTCTGGACAATTTGTCAGCATGGTTTGACATTGGCGCTCCCTTCTTTGCTGAAAATTGGGTATACGGCGCCCACTGAACGATGCCATGCTGTGCCTTGATCGAGTTGCCAACATAATTGAAGTTACTCCATTCTCCAACCTCCTAGCTGCACCCACTGCCAGCGGTCTGTGTTTCTCTGGATCCATGTGCAGTTTAATTTCCATTTTCATAGCAGGGTCTCATGGTTAAAAATGTTTGACAGTGCACTTGGCATGCTTGACGGTATCAACATCCCATTGATTTCACAAAGCCAAGTGGTGGAAAATGAAACTGCAAAGCAATTTTCATTGGCCAGAAGGTAGCCATCATCAAAGCCTTCTGTCTGGCATACGCATTTGCCGCAAGACAATTCTAGGATGCGGGGAACTGCTGTCTCCCATGTGCTCGTTCCAACTGAAACAGGTACTTGTGACGAAACCGTAGCCGCACACCCTTTTTTACTGCAGCTCGTAATGGCATCAATACCTAGAAGACTGAGCTAAATTTTCTGAATAGGTCTCTCTCTGTCTTCTACGAAATTATTCTGGCATGATCCGTTTTCTAGGCACTGAAGCCGATGCCAGCTGCAGAATAAATGGGCATTTGTTGCACTTGTTGAAGGCTCCCATAACACACACTGCATCACATTGACCGCCAGTTATGTTGTCCTCTGTATACAGTGTAGCAGGTAAGCCCGTTGGCATGCAGAAGTTGCAGTTAAAGTCACGTACCGCTCTACCGAAGCGTTGGCCATACTTGAGAAAATGCGGGGCCCATTCCACTTTGCTATAACGAGGTTCAACTGTATTTAGGAATTTTTAATTAACACTGGTTATATGGCTGCTGTTCATTAAAAATAGTGAAAGGTTAGTCAAAAATATGATATATTTGTTTGCAATAAGGAACTGTATACCTCTGAAACACCCATGGAGGAAAGCGAGAAGTGGCTTGTGCAAAATTTTTTTAGCATGGAATTATCAGCATCTAACAATTTTGTAAGGATAACGAAGAAACAAAAGTGACGTTTCTTCACATCTTGGACAGTCTATAGTCGGATAAAACTCGAGAACGAAGCGGCCTTTCCCTGTCTAAGGTCACCCTTCCAGCCAATGGCATCGGCCGATTCTCATGAGGCTGTTAGCATGACAATGCAGGGAGTGGAAAATGAAAGGTGGTAATCCCCTCCCTCCGTGGTCGGGGATACCTCCCTGCATTGTCATGCTAGCAGGTTCATATGAATCAGCTGACGCCATAGGCTGGAAGGGTGTCCTTTGACGGGGAAAGGGTGCTTTTTTCTTGAGTTATATCCGACTATAGTATGCTGAATTTTTATTGCGTATGGCTGTTGTCTTTTACTGTCTTCAGGCAAACTTATGCATGGATGAAGTCTTTGTATATTTCTTAAACGGACCCTGAAATGACCTTGATGGTTATGTTGGGGTGCAATTTTTTTTTTATAGTGGTTTAACGTCCCAAAGCGACTCAGGCTACAAGGGACGCCGTAGTGAATGGCTCCGGAAATTTTGACTACCTGGGATTCCTTAATGTGCACTAACATCGCACAGTAGATGGGCCTCTAGAATTTCGCCTGCATTGAAATTCGACCACCGTGGCCGGGATCGAACCCGCGTCTTTCGGGTCAGCAGCCGAGCGCCATAACCACTGAGGCACCACGGCAACTGAATGCAAAAAATCTGTACAAGTTGCTTTTGTGAGCATTCGAGTCAAATTTGAAAGCCCCACATGGACCCTATAATTTACAAATTTTTAAAAATTGCCTGCAGCCGGTTAGGCTGACACCTCACTACGCGTTTTTAGCCACCCCTACCAAGGTGACATGGTGGTCAATCTGGGCGAGCCTTCACATTGGGCATGCCCAAGTGACATGAGCGAGATAAGGTGTAGCAGGGTGCAGTTCTGACCTGTTTTTAAAATTTTTCTGGTGCCTCAGCATGTACAAGTTGAGGGGGGAGAGGAAGAGCATCATTTTTATTCGCCGATATCGTCGGTGTTAACGAAGATAGCTTAAACATTTTTGGGGTGTGGGGACGAGTGGTGGAGTACTGATGTACTCATGGCTTGTGAGCTTTTCTGAACCTCAGTTAGTACCATTCATCGTCCCTTTAAAGTCTGTATTTAAAACTGTATGGTAAACTGCATTGCTCTACGTTAAAACTTAAGCACTGTTGAGTAATATTCAGAATGAATGCTTTTTGTAAAGCATGTAAAATGCAAACACAGCTACACACCAAGTTATTGCAAAGTGCTTGGAATTGCACATTTACGGGGTGCTTCTGATCATGAAATGCTTTCTTTGTGTGCACCGAGTTTCAAATGATATAAACCAGGCTGCAAGTCAACACTGGTACGTTTTGAGAAATGAAACAGGAGCAGTACTCATGCCTGTCACATTATGTAATGACCCATTTTTATTTCATGATATCTGAGCTAAGATTAGGAGCCTTTGTGCTGTTTGAAGTGAATGAAAAGTACATAGAAGGGAGTCATAGGAAACTACAAATATTTTTAATTGTGGGTAAAATTTTGTGAATAAAATGTATTTGTGAGGCCGTTGAACTGCTTCAGGAACAGTGGAAAAGTTGTTTCCGTACAAGCAGATCACTCATACAGTGCTCTCACAGATGAATCACTGGGGTAGCTGACAATAGTCGCATGTAAACAAAATCAGATCAGTAAGAGATGCATCTAAACAAATTACATCCACCAGCAAAACTATGAGCATTTCGCATTGCCGTTTGTCGGTAGCAGACGACATAGAACGCCGCGATTTTTCATCATCGCCAAAATGCTCAAAGGGGCACGGTGGGTAAAAAACAGGTGCCTAGGAGGTTACGTTGAAGTTAGTTGAAGCCAATGGCATGTAGGTTTCTTAACTCGGGGCGTATTATGCACCCCACCATTACGACGACGCAGACAAACATCTAGAAAAGACCGCAGTGGTGCCATGTGGTGACTTCTGTGCCAAAGAGCACGCCTGTGCCCTCCCATTCGCACCACTAGTACAGTATTCTAGTTCACTATAGCTATAGTGCCTAGAATATCCTATATTCTAGGCACTATACTATAGCTGTGCCCTTTGCAGCGGGTCGCCGCTACGTAGATCGCGCAGCACACTTATCCAGAGTCAACACAATTACCCAGAGTTGCTGAACACTCGGTTTAAAATTAACATATCGCACCATACCAGCTAGGGGCAAAACGTCCGAGTAATAAAAAAATTATGAGCTGCACTTATGTCTCTTTACGTGTGGAAATGCGAATTCTGCGCATGGTCCGCCATCTGAATTTGCGTCTTGGCCGAGCTGGCATCCGCTGCGGTTTTTCTGCGGTCTTGCGGTATTACGCGCGCGCCTTCTGCTGGGCCAGCGTCATATGTTGCAAGCGAGGTTTTCAGTTGGTGCCGCATGATGGCGCTACGACACACCAAGCAACCAAGCAATAGGGTGCCTCGATGTAGTAGTAGTGGTTTTATTAAATAATAAAAAAAGGAAGGAAAAAATTTTTGCTTGCCCCGGCATCTGCCATCGATACTGAAGCACCTGAGCTGGGGCAGCGGCAGTTAATGATAGCAGGCAGAGTGGAGAAATGAAATGAAAGAGGTGAGGGGACAGGAAGAGAGGCTGCCTCGATGGCCAGTGCCGCTTTCAGGATGAAGACACGAGCGGGGGCATGTTTGATCCCATCCTCCCGTTCAGCTGCATTGAATGCTTTGCGGCGGCGCGCCGTTTCGAAGAGAAAACTGCGGCTGCCGCATGGAATTCAGGAAATTTGGTATTCTGCCAAGACAGAGTGGTACCAGAGATTGTTTAAACACAGAGTTGGGGTTAATTACTCGGAAGTATGCCATCTTTTGTAGCTAATCTGCCAAGAAAGTCTGCGCCTTGTGAACAGTCAGTGCGCTCATGTGTGTTGGTTCTGTTCTGTCCCGTTCCTTTTGCTATGTGTTCCTTCATAATAGCAATCTTACAACGTGCGTAGCAGGACAAAGAAATAAGCGAGCTGAAGAAATGTGTTGAAAAAATTGAAAGTAACTAAAAAATGTGATACATCTGGAGATCATGAAGGAAGTTGACCAGCTAGAATGGCTGAGCAGGAAGCTTAATCTTGAGTTTCATGGCATCCCGGTAATGGAAAACGAAAACCTGCTGTCAAAGGTAAATGAAGTAGCAAGAAAGAACAAGGTTTTGGAGTTGACCAATAACGACGTCGCCATTCGCGGGCTGCCAGCTTTAAAGTGTAAGGTGCCAGGGATTGTCATTCGTTTTGGAAGGCAATTGTTGAAAGAAGAATTTCTTAAAGAAAAGAACTGAACACTTTAAATGAGCAAGGTCACATCCTTGAGAACCTGACAAAAAGAAGTTGGACATTGCTATTGAACGTGAAAAGCCACATTGATTCATGGTTTCAAGTACTGTGGCATCGAAATGGGAACATCTATGTCCGCCAGAAAGACGGTGAAAACGCTATCGTCATCCGCCATGAAAATGGCTTAGATAAGATGCCTAGATCCCTCGGTCTCCTGCTTTCTACCATGGCCCCACTTGACCATGGCTGACGCAGATTCTGTTTTGCCCTCAGAGGTCTTGAAATTATCTGGTAATGAATACTCTAATTTCTTAGTTTTTTCACTTGAATGTGCAGTCCGCAAAAAATAAGGTGCACCACTTGAAACATTATTTGTGGCATTCCAGTCCCAATTTGATTTTGTGATGTTAATGGAAACATGGTATGTTGACAATTCACACACCTTTAACTTTAATTTATAGAGTAACTTTTACCTAAACAGAACTGTTAGCCATGGGGGAGGTGTGGCAATATTGGTAAAGAAGCACCTTTCATGTGAAGTCTCGACGGCCTACTCGTGCATTCACCCAGACTGAAATTTTGTCAATAATACTGGGCAGAACTATTATTTCTGTTGTTTACCGATCCCCATCTGGCGATGTTCGCATCTTCTTTGTTTTCCTGGAATCTTTGTTGGCCTTTGTCGGTGATAATAGGTACAGTGTTGTATTTGGCAGTGACTTTAATATCAACATGCTAGCTGATACTCAAACTAAAAGAGAAATGGAACAGGTCATTCAGTCCTTTGGATGTAAAAATGTTATGAGCTCTCCTACCTGTATTACCACCACATCTGTGACGCTCCTTGATCTATTTATAACAAAGCGATATACACCTTCTTGCAAAGCCGGCGTAATACGCACTTATGTCAGCGACCATAATGCCATATACTTGTACGTTGACAACAACAAAACATGTCCTAAGAGCGTACATGTTCTTTTTCAAGAAATAACATTTAAAAATTTAGAACTTTTCAGACACACAATAAACAGTTTCAATTGGAGTAATGTCCTGGAACAATCAGAAGCGGATCATGCATAAAACCTGTGCTCGAGTTGTTTTGTAAGATTATATAATTCATCATTTCCTTACAAGAACCTCAGGCATTCCAAAAAGATCCATAAGTAAGTGACAATGCTAAGTCTATACTTACTAGAATTTTAGCAAAGGATAGGATGTACAAGTTGCTGAAAACATGAGACTTTGATCTCTTTAAAGAATACAAAAGCATACGTAACAAATGAACTAAAGATATGACAGCTGCTAGAGATGAATGTTATCATAATATCTTCTTTAATCCAACATCCAGGACAGGCGTAACATGGAAGAAGTTAAATATGGTACTAAAGCCTAGCAACCCAACCCATGTTATAAAAATTATCCACCAAAATGAAGATTATTCTGGTGAAAAGCTGGCAAATGCATTTAATTACATTTTTGTTGACCTGAAGAGAAATTATTATGATGTGCAGGCTTTGGACTGTATTAACTGTACCGTAGTCAGACTCGTTTCTTAAGTTGTATAAGAGAGGCTGAAGTATGAAGTAGTATCTATATTTGTCACATTAAATAACAGTGGAAGTTGGGATGCCGATGGTATTAAGCTTAAGCCTGTAAAATATGTCCTTGACATAATAGCACCCTGTCTCACCCATATATTCAATCTAGCAAATGGTGTGTTTCGACAGAAAATGCAGATTGCAAAGGTAACAGTTGTCTACAAAAACGGTGATAAGAATGAGTTTGGAAACTATTGGCCATTTTCAGTATTGCCTGTTTTCTCGAAAGGGCTTGAAAAAGTAATTTTGTCCCGGATGAATAACTTCTGTAATAAGCATGACATAATCACATCTTCGCAATTTGGATTTCGACAAGATCGGTCTACGGAACTTGCTCTATTAGCACAAAAGGAATACATTCTGAAATCTTTTGAAGACAAATATTTAGTTTTAGGAATATACGTAATTTTTCGAAGACCTTTGATCGTCTTAATCACATGCTGCTGCTAAAAAAGCTACAAGTATACGATTTTCGAGGAAAATCCTTGTTACTTTTGAGCAGTTACCCTAAGAATCAACAGAAGTGTGTAGAATTAAACGGTCACCGATCAGAGGTCAAAGCTATCTTATCTGGTGTGCTACAAGGCAGCATCTTGGGTCCATTCCTTTTCAACATATGCGGAAATGACATAACACAAATAGATAAAGAAACAAAGATGGCTATATATTTAGACGATACCACTTTACTTTTTTGCCGGCTCATGTGCCTCGACCATGATCACAAAAGCAAATATAACGCTTATGCAGCTTGAAAAGTGGACGAGATTTAACAATCTGCAGATTAATAGCTCAAAAACTAAAGCCATTATTTTCCGCCCCAATAGCAGGGACGTTCAAAATAACGATGTTATTACGCTTAATAATTTTAAAATGGATGTAGTTAATTCCTTTAAAATAGTATATTTTTCAATGAGAAAATGTCATGGGACGAGCACAGAAATTATATAACATCTAAACTGTCCCATGTCATGGGATCAGTTTGCGCATACAAGCACATCCTCCCTTTAAATGTAAAAATGCTGCTTTATAACCCACTGTTATGCTCTCGTGTAAACTATTGTCGCTTGGTATGGGGAAATACATCTTTCACTAACCTCCGAAAATTTCATATCCAACAGGAAAGAATGCTTAGAATAGTATTTAATGTATCACACGACCACCCATCTAAACAACTTTTTGATAAAGGAGACATAATGCCAATAAATCACCTGTATGCATATCGCTTGATTTCTAAATACAAAACCGAAAGTAAAAACTATATTTTGTTCATTGCAAACTGGCTTCATTGTGCAAAAGAAACACACCCTATACAACAAGGAGCACCGATCAGCAACAAGGAGCAAGGAACGCCTGCAACGAAAAGAACTGCGACATTTTGTTTCAGTTATATGTAATCGGGTATATTTTTCTATGTTTTTGTTTATTTTTTATGTGTTACGAAGTGTTGCATTTGTGTTAAAATTGAATTTTTGTTAATGCATTCCTGTATTCATTTCATTGTCTTGCCGTTGCTTCTTCCTATGTGCTGATGCTGTCTGCGTTCTTTTTCTTTTGCAAATTATGTATCTTTTGTAGGGGAGGGGAGAGGCCGTGAAGCTACAATTTTTGCTTTTTCTCTCTGCCTCCCTCATCCTTGTGATGAAAAATAAAGGCAATATTATATTATCATTACCGTTATATTATATTCCAGTGCAATGTCTTTACCCAGATACTCTACATTTTCTATTACTTATTCAACAATCGGGAGTATTTCGAGCTGCAGTTGCATATTCGCCAAAGGCAGCCATTAAAAGCTTCTCGTTTGCCATGAAATCAATGCGAGAAGTCACCTTTAAGCTGCTAATTTCAGTAATTATGAGGATGCAAAGTTAAGGTGTGCATTATACCCCCGTCCCCGGCAGAAATTGTTCTGGAAAGCAAGCGTTTCTTGTGCCTTATCTCACATACTTTGGAGTTTACTATTGGTCAGGCCGTCTGGTTTGACCTGCGATGACTTTTTTCTGCACGCGCGCGCTGTCACGAGCAAAGCGAACGCCGCAGAACACCCCGAAACACAACAGTCCCTCATAGCTTGATCTCTTACTGCTGCATCACACACATAACACGAGCTCACTTCAAGCAAGGGGCGTGGCCCAATGGGCGAAATTGCCTGTTTTCGTCTTGGTTTTGCAAGTTTCGTGCGTTCTCCGCGGCCTTTTTTCTCCTGATTACAGGCGCCTTGTTTTCGATACGCATCGCAGCTTTTCTTCTCCTGATAACAGCGGCCTTGCATATCGCACCTTATGCACGCTATCAGAAATCGCATGTTTAGTCCACTAGACCAGAAGCAGTTGCGCCGATCACGTAGGTCAGGAAAGCTGGAAGGCAAGTGTTAAAACCTGCCAGGCCACATCAGAACTTGCCGAGCGGCTTCTTCACAACTTGGCCACAAAGATGTTTCCCAATAAGACAGCTGCATTATTTAGGCGCTCTTGCATATATATGTGAAGGTCTTGTTGCAGCGTTTTGTTCAGTTTATTATTCGTTTTATGTTATGCAACGAAGGTATTATATTCCCTCCCCTCTATCTTCTTCTTTGCGCCACCTCACTACGAATAGCCTGGCGCCAAACCTATGTTCTGTGCGTCACTAAGCAAAGAAGCCGCGTCTGCATGACGTCAACGAAAGGCGGCTTTTTTCTCCAGTAATGGTTTATTTATCTTCCCTTTCGTATCGCTTTTAAAGACACCACAACAGGGGGAAAAAGGTTATTTTCATTGCCGTCGCACAGCTGCATAAACAAAATTCGTCACGCGTGTTTCTGGACAACTATGTCCTATAGATTACTTTTTTTCCTCTTTCGATGACAGCAGCAGCACGGATGAGAGCTTCTCGGTTGTGTTCAATAGCCCGCGTCTTCCTGCGCGCTTTACCTCAAACGTGGTTTTCCAACTAGCCCAGACCCATTTCTCAATGAGAGATCTATTGCCGTGCTCGACGACTATCGAGCGAGGCAGCAAGCCAGCGTCTCTTAGAAACTGGAGCAGACGGTTCCGTGGAAGCGAGTAAGGCGGCCTGTGTTGCTGTGACTCCGCTTTGTTAGCTTAGCCTGGCGGGGACAATAGGATTCAAAATAAATAGTTATAAGAGGCGGATTTTGTGAGGTCTCTTTGTGAATCAGTTGCTTTAAATAATTTTTCTATGTGTTTTGAAGGAAAAAATAAATTTAGTTAAATTTGTCCTCGAATAAAGCGACTTTATAGTCACTACGAATTAGGAAGACGTCGTTACATCGCATCATCAACCTACGTGTAGTCTATGCCATCCAAAGGGAAACGCAACCATCCGACTTATTTTGTTGCGGTACAAGCCACTAAGGGAAGCAGTTCAGAAAATATGGCCATTTGGTTTCAGACGTGTCCTCAGCTTTTCAGAGCAGTGAGACGACGGACCACTTGGAAGAGAAATATGACATTACTACGTAGAATTTTTCATACAGTGCAGCAAAAAGACAAAGGCAATTCAGAGAATGTCGGAAAAGTGGGTATTAACTACGCAGAAATGATAATTGGTAGGTCATCCTCCGCGCTGCTTGTATACAAGAGAAACTTGGGGCCTTGTGAACAGTCCTTACGTTCAAAACGTCAAAAGCAATATAATATTCTATGGAATTATGTGACTGTAATGTAGTCAATATTATCACTATCAAGGAAGACCAAATAACCGCTGTCTTTTTTCAGTGCGGCCGTTGACTTGGAAATAGAGCAGTCCGTCATAACTTTTCGATTGTCGTGTAGTCGGAGCGAGTGCATCATGCATAAAATGCACTCAGGAGTGCCAAAACACTGCTGGCACGAGTGAAACAACCATGTACTGTCTATTTCCAGTTCAGCCGCATTATTACAGTCGCCACGCAGCCGCACAGAAACCGTGCCACACGCACAGTGCGCTGTGCAGGACCGGCGCGTGGGACCCGAACATGCCACAGCGAAGGGGAAATGGCGGCGCGAGGCTTCCTCACCCTGAAAGCTGAGGCGAACGGGAATCCACGCACACTACCAAGCAAGAAGTAAATTTACCAGAAACGTACTTTGCGACATCTGTAATAGGCTTCAGCACATATCTGGAAGATACGTTCCTGGCCGCTGCAGTGGCTTGGTGGTTATGGCGCTCAGCTGCTGACCTATACTAAAAGATTTTGTGTACAATGGAAGGTTCTAAGGTTCCGTGTGATCTTTTAGTGCTGATAGGATCGACTGTTCAGCTTGTGGAAGAGCCGCATGACAGATCGCCATCGTTACGTTCATCGAAGTCTCCGAAATACGCGTGTTCGATCCCGGCCGCGAGGATAGAATTCCGATGGAGGCGAAATTCTAGAGGCCCGTGTACTGTGCGACGTCAGTGCACGTTAAAGAACCCAAGGTAGTCGAACTTTCCGTAGCCCTTCACTACGGCGTCGCTCATAGCCTGGGTCGCTTTGGGACGATAAAACCTTATAAACCAAATTAACCGAAGATACGTTTCGAAGACAACTCTGCATTCACTAGACGTGCCTTTATTCTGCTGAAAACGTCGAATTACGCCCTATAGTAAAAAATGTTTGTGTACAATGGAAGGTTCTAAGGTTCCGTGTGATCTTCTAGTGCTGATAGGATCGACTGTTCAACTTGTGGAAGAGCCGCATGACAGATCGCCACGTTCATCGAAATCTCCGTTCAGAGAGCAGTGTGCCGTGGTGTGGGGGGTAAATGCTACGCAGGATCGACCTCCTGCCTGGCTCCCTTTCTTCGGTGCATGCTTATGTTTCCAGGAATTTTTATGTGCGGGCAAAGTTAGAGCAGGATGCTGCATAGTGTGATCGTGTATTACGGGTGGCGCGACGCGACCTGCATGGTTAAGTCGGACTTGAAGCCTCCAGGAACACAAAAACATTCGAGAGAATAGCAAGGACCTTTCATATCCGGCAACCCATTGTGAAATAATGAAGAAGAAAAAACGCACAGCTATCTGGCGTTGCACAGAGGTGCTTTATACACCGTGATCAAACCACGCGGAAATTGATAAAGGCTTTTCATATCGCAAAGGAACACAATTGCGCCAGCAAAGCGTCAGTTAGCCTCGTTGATAGAGATAGCCTTCCTTGGTGGTCTTTGAGCGTCGCGTGCATCTCTGTCTGCTGTTTTATCGGTTTTAGTAGAACATGTGATTGACTTTGTTTTTCCTTTTAAGCACCAGGTGTTGCTATTAAAAACTTACCTAGTTGAGAGCCAGCGCTTGTCCCGTGTCCTTCTTGATCTTGTTCGTCGTAGTTGGCGCTGGCTTTACGAGAATACATCTGTACCAACTCGCCCAACTGAACGTTCTGCTTAGCCGTGAGGGTCGCCAGCCAGACTGTTACCGACTAGGCCATGTTGACTTAGCTGAGGCACAAGGAGTGGGGAAGGGGGGGGGGGGGTGATGTGTGTGACGTTGGCTTAATTTGAAGCATAGTAATATGGTAATTAACGAAGTGAACTAGATACATGATAAATAGCGAGATACTAATTAAATTAACATTATGTGCGTAAACTGAGCTGTGGAAGAATTGAAAGACAATGAAGTGGGAACTGTGATGTGATATTGTGATAAATGTGTTAATGTGAACACAGAGCAGTGAGTGTGAGAAGCGACCGCTGAAGGGAACCATCCACGCTGTTGCGTCATGCACTTAACTCTTTTCGTATCGCAAAAAAATGACCGATTTTGAGTGCTTAAAAATAAAAATTATCTCTTCAGGAAGTGCTCAATGCACTGCGCATTGTAATGCGTCAAACTGTAGCTTATTGATTATACTTCCGAATGAAAAAAGTGCCTGGGTTGTTTGTGCAAAACTTTTCAAAAAATTATTGGTTAAATACGCTGGTAACAAAAAAAGAATACAAGCAAAGCAAAAATAATCCACTGCACTGAGCCAGAAATTGATTACAAAAAATAAAATATATGAAACACATGTTCCTGGCTACCATTCTTGTGATTTTCAGCTGCGTACATAAGACACTGTACTTTCCGTGGCCTTTCAAGTTAGGCATCATGACTGCTGTGCCACTAGAGAAAGCAGTCGCGTGAGGACATGAAATGTAGGTAGATGTGAAATGTGCTGCACATTACACTTGTTCTTAGTTCTGCTCTTTTTTTTTACAGCAGAGCTTGCAGTTCCTACTTTTTACATTTTTTGGTATAGCGAATGGATTTTATGGGTGGAAAGGGGGCGTGGCCTTCGTTGACACCATTATAATAAAAAATGTGCTGGCGCATTCGGTAAAATATCTTGTCAGTACGTTGCAAAAACCCTAAAGCAACAAATAAAACCACACTCGTCATTTACAAATCAGGCACACTGATAAAAACAACGTGAACGGCAAAATGAAACGCGCGAGCACGCGATATGTCACGGGTACAGTGTCCTTTCTAGGACACTGTAGTCACGGGCCTCTGTGACGATCGGAGTCTCGCAATCGGAACTGAAATCCGACCATTCCACATGGTTGTCTACTCACCACTGCTGCTCTAAAGAAAAGTGCTCGATGTAGCTTTTCGCCTTCCAGGAGCGCGCTACGCAACAGACGCCATGGCCGCCGACTGGCGAAGGTCAAAGTTTCATTTTGTAGCGAGAGCTTCACTGGACTACCAGTGGAGCATTTCGCGGTACATGGGAGAGGAAAGTTGTGTGCATGCGCCGTTACCATGGCAACCGGAGAGGAGAAAAGTGCGGCTTGCGCTTCGCCGCGGCCGCGCGCCCGCTACACCGTCAAAGTCGAGCGTGACGTCACGCAGATGAGCAGTTGTGCGCATGCGCCGATACCATGGTAACCAGGGAGACCCCACAGCTGCGCCGCGCTCTTCGTCCCCGCCTCGCCGCACGCCGCTCTATCACCCGAACCCCGCGTCGTCGCATGCGCAGCATTGCGTATAAAAGGCGGAATGTAATCGGCGGCTGTATCGCAACGCTTAATATGGATGCACAGAAGGATAGTCCAGCTGCTGCTAAACGGCGGTATATGCAAGAGAAGATTAACTCTTCCGATCCTTAGGCTGTCGCCTGGCAGTTCGCTTGAACCAAATAAGAACCCTGGAGTCTGTGTGTACATGAAACAACGTATCACAACCGTCAGGCATCTCCCTTCGATCGCGGTAAATAATGGTGAAGCCTGCTGTGTTCGGCTTCTGGAAAGCGGCATTATCATCCAAGGAGCCTAAGTGGCACTGGAACATATGTCAAGCAGACGATTGATGTGGTCGTCACGTGTATACCAGCCTACGGCATGGTTTCACAGTTGTGTGTCACTTTGGGTGATATCAACAGGAAACAGGACTCTCTTAGTGAGTGTATGAAAGAAAAGTTTGGCTTTAATTTAGCTTCGGACCCTCACGTCCAGACTACAGAATGGGGAACTACTATAGAGCATATATACTAAGGAGGCTCTACCAAATCGAAATACTGTATCGACAAAATTGAGACCGCTGCATGCTGCTTCACAGATCATCGGACAGTCTTCGTCTTTGTCAAGCAAAATGAATAAAAGATGTATATACCCACTGTCTCTCATTGCTAAACGTACAGCGACCACAACAAGCTCAGTCAGGGAAACGCACCTCTCGCTGCGTATATCCTGGAATAACCGAGCTACGCCACTGCCAATTTTTTCACGTCGCCTTCTCGTGTTAGAAAATGAAAAAAAAAATGAAAGAAATAAAAATGGTCTTATGGAAGCAAACTAGATGGCGCAGCTTGCCCGCGAGCGCCGGATAGAATTTTTGGCGGCTTGTTCAAAACGTGAGTCATATATGACCCATGGCTTATCGCAGTAAGGAAAGAGTTTAAAGGCGGAGCTTGAGTGTCCCTCCAGTTTTTATTTTTTTTTATTTTTACCTTCTGGTGTGCCAAGCTCTCATTGTCCACTTCTGGGCCATTTCAGTTATTTTACAATTGGTATTACGCTTGCAGTACATTAAATTTAGAAATACAGCACTTTGGACGCACGTGTCTGCCTTCACCAGCCTCTACTTTGCCATTGCAGTGTCACTTGTGTCAACCTTAGATTGAAATTATTCTAACAGACTCCAAGTCAGCCTATAGCACCTCTAAAGCGGAGCTCCCTCGGACAAATTCAACCTTCGAGCACTAATCTGGCTAAGGAAACTTCATGTAAAATATTTGTGGCGTGCTTCCTGTGGCTTCCCTTTCACATCGGAGGGGTAACACGACAACGGACTGCGTTGTGCAGTATGCTCGGTCCCGCCCAGTGTCAGCGATAGCTCTAAAAGACGAGAATTTCTCAACATGCTACTTCGCTTCGGCCTCCTCTGCATCTGCGTCTGTTGTGTGGTACGCAGAGTCTGTCGTGGAATTCACTTTTTTATATCGCCTTGCACACCGCATGGCTGCGTCACCTCTCCGCGTCACCTATCTGCTTGAGATGCGCCGTTGTGAGAGATGTCCAGCACTTTCCGCTAATGTGTCCCTGTTTTCATGAGCGCGACAAATTTGCAAAATCTGAGAAGGTAAAATGTGCCACTGGACGGCGTCCTCCGCGATGTGTTCCCCGAGGATCTGCGAACTGAGAAGCGCACAGTAGCAAGCCTGTCATTGTAGTTTTCATTGGGCGCTAACCTTCTCGGCCTGCAGCAGGAAGTGCACTTCCTTTTTAGCTATGAGACAGGCAGAAACAATTGCCGGTATGATTAATATAACGGTTAATTCCGCCTGCACCGCCGCCGCTTTCAGGCGGGCAAAAGCTGTTTTGTTTTTATAGTTATTTGTCGCTACTGATTGTTTGATAAGTTTTTTCTGTCTTTAAACGAAAAGAATATATTTAATAACGAAGTTTTGCTGTCGTGAAAACAAAAAAAAAACCTCTGCAGCTTGATTCTTGTTTATTCACGCACGTCACACACGTACATTCATGAGCCGCTTAAGCATTTGTATACTTTTATGAAGTCGAGAGTGGGACAAAAACTCGTCCGGTAGGGGTAAATCGTACTAACGTGAAATTGTAGACTCAAAAACAAGGCGCCTTGTTCACAATGAAAAGAGAAGTGGTGGCGCGAGCTTATGTATACGCTTGAAAAGGGGGCGCAGAGAGTGTGCGTAAGCCGTTGTCAGATTTCCACAGTTCAGAGGTTCAATGTGCTACTGGTTGTTTGTATCGTCAAAGATTCCAGATGAAGGCGAGGGTTCTTTTTTTTCAGTTGCAAGAACGCGTGCCTTGTCCCGGACGATATCATGCTGATTCGATAAGGAGTGCTCTGCGATAGCGCTGGAGTCCACTTTTTTTATTTTGACGCCGTTTTTATGTTATTTTAGGCGCATTTCAAAGCTACCAGTTTCGACAATGTAGACGCAGTCACAGTCGGAGCAGGAAATGCTGTAAACCACGCCGGGGTGTCTTTCTTTCGGAAGAACGTCCTTTACGTTCACAAAAGCATGACGCAGTTTTCTGGTCTGAGCATGGTCGATGTGGACGTTGAAGGTGCGCAGAATGCATGCCAACGCCTCGCTGATTCCAGGGGTGTTGGGAACAGCGGCACGAGTGAAGACACGGGAGTTTCACATGCCTGTCGACACAGCTGTGCTTCGACCGATGCCATGAAGGATGTCGAATAGTCGTTGCGTTAAAGTTCTTGCCGCACCACGTCAAAGTATTCGGGAGAACTGCATATGCGTTGGGACCTTTTGAATAAGGTTGTAGCAACCGGTATCTTCTGTGTGGCTGAGTGGACTGATTTAAAGTTGAGGTAACGCCCGGTGTGTGTAGATTTCCTAACAAATGCCGAAAGATAGTTTGCCCCTATCGCGTTTTACCAAGACGCCGAGAAAGGGCAACGCACCGTTCGCCTCAACTTCGTTGGTGAAGTCAAATGCGTCTTCTGTGGAGTTTAAAGGTGACAAAGAGGCAGGAAAAACATCTTTTTAATCATGCAAAAGCAGTAGTCTGCATATCTGAGGGAAACTTTTGGTGGATGTGCGAAGGTTTCAAGGGTGTGGCGTTTGACGGTCTCCATAGTGAGGTTCGCGACAGTCACAGAGATGGAGGCACCCATTGGAGTGCCCTGAATCTGTCGGTAAAACAAGCCTCGAAAGACGAAATACGTGTTGCTGAGGCAAAACTGTAGGATCCTGCAGAGATCTGGGACATAAACAGGGGTTCTTTCAGGTCAGACTTGACGGCAGAAGAGCAGACTTGTATGGCAAGTTCAACAGGGGCGCACGTGAAAAGCGACTTCCCTTACAAAAACTCTTTAGACAGTCCATAGACTTTTGTCTATCATACTTTGTAGACTCTGTATAGAGAAACTCTAGAGAACAGTCTATAGGAAATACAAATCCTCTAGACAGTCTACAGACAATCTATAGATTTATGGCCATACAGTTTTAGTAGACTTTTGTCTATAGGAAAACTATATGCTATGAATAGACAAAAAGAAATACCTATGAGAAGGCAATAGAGCCTATAAGAAGTCTATAGACTGTCTATAAACTATTACAAAGGTTGACGTCAAACGAGTCCAGGAGCTCGTTGTCGTCTGGTGAAATTTCGCTTACCTTCTCGATGAAGTCATTCGAATTTCGTACGTGTGTCAAGCCACGACTTACAAGAAGCGAGATGATGTGATGAAGGTAACCGGATATACTGTGAAGTTGGGAACGACTGCAGTCCACGAAGGAACGCATCGCCATACAAGGCTCCTGTGCGTTGGGCAGTCCGTACAGAGCGGGGGCTGAACCGTTAGTGCACTACAGCCTGAGGCAAAGTGGCTTGTGTATCGGAGGGACGAAATGGAAGACGTCGGCGAGAAGTTTCCGTAAATCGCGCTGCATCTTTGCGGTTGAGTCCCTGTCGAGTCGGCAGTAGGTGGCGGTAGTCTTTGCATCCGGCTTACATAGTCTGTCCGGTACAAAAGGTCAGTGGTGTTGCCTTTGTCGGCTGGAAGTATGACGAGATCCTTGTTGTTGTGAAGGCTCTTAACAGCTTGGCGCTGTACCGCAGTCAGAGGGGACAGGAACTGCCTCGAGCGGCACCTGGAGAGAACGCTGAGAGTATGAAATTTTGCTTCAACTCGACGCATGACTTCCACTTGATTAACAGCGTTCTTCACAGCACACACCAGCTTTCTTAGCATCCTGGGTAGGTCCAGTTTTGAAGTTCAGGCCGAGGTTTAAAACAGAGAGTTCAGCGTTGTTAGGAATATAGCACAGAACGTTGTGGACAACCTTTGCAGGTGCAGCTTTGGAAGTAGTTGATGGGAAAGGGACTAGCCGATGTAACTTGTTTTTATGTTTGGTTTATAGCGGTTTACCGTCCCAAAGCAACTCGGGCTATGAGGGACGACGTAGTGAAGGGCTCCGGAAATTTCGACCACCTGAGACTCTTTAACGTTCACTGACATCGCACAGCACGTGGGCCTCTAGAAGTTCGCCTCCATCGAAATTCGACCGCCGCGGCCAGGATCGAACCCGCTTCTTTCGGGCCGGCAGCCAAGCGCCATAACCACTCAGCCACCGCGGCGGCTTCGTTTTTATGTGAAACTTCAGCAGACCGAGAATGTATTGTAGCCTTATGATTAGCATGCAGCTGAATGCTGGCAAATTTCTCCCGGTAGAGCGATTGCAGGCGACGACGAGCGAAGAAGGCTTCATTTTCCAGGGCTCTCGGCTTCTCTTCGCATTCTTGTAACCTGGCTTGAAGAAGGGAGCGTTCAGCTTTGGCGACAACGCTGTGTCCGAAGCTTGTGCACAGGATGGATCAGACAAAGCGAATGAGGAAGGGCTTGGGATTTGCACGTGAGGTTAAACTGAAGACGGCCTTTGAACGATGCCACGCGAGCAGTTAGGGACACGTATTGACGAATGCTTGTCACGATGGGTTGGCCGCACGCCCGGCGAAGGTTAATGAAGTCGAAAGTTGGACGAGAGTTTTCGCCCAACTCTCAACTTCATTAACCTTCGCCGGGCGTACGGCCAACCCATCGTGACAAGCAACCGTGCGCTCTTGACAGGACACCATCTAATGTACATATACAAAGCAACAGCGAAATGCAATACTGTATTCACACGTAGTATTGGTTTATAAATTTTTAATTCTTAGTTCTCCGGTAAGCATGTGCGGAATTCTTCTGAGGACAAGATGGCGCTGGCAAGGGGTATGGCTGTACATGCCTCAAAGCTACATACAATAGAATATTAGAAGCTGTATTACGTATCCGCCTATGTCATGCGCAGGGGCGCAGTTTGAAATCAGGCAGACGCTCGCGAGCTGTTCTTGTTTTCCAAAGCAGTATATAAGTGTGCATAATACGGGAATTTCTTTATACACCGAAGCATTTCATATCTGCGACTTCTGACGCTGTACGACATCTTGATTGTAAGTTTCCCTCATCAACACGCAGTTAAATATGTCACGAATGTTCCCTCTTAGTTAACATAAACATGACGATCTTAATTTTTCGCTTATCACTCAATGCTATGAATATTACCTGGCATACGTCTGTGCCGAGTCGAAGTGATGCACTGATACGTGGTACACTGGTACGTGTGATATGAGATATACGTGCCCCTAGCGCTTATTCGCGAGAGAAGGCAGACCTCAAGCAATCGTAATCTCCACATATTTATTCCTCCTCATGCTCACAATATTTTCCTTTATGAAATGACTTCTGTCTGAAAAAACCGGAGTCGTGAGGGTGACTCTCGGCGCATACACTGACGGAGGGCGTGCGTTGTGCGTCTTCTATGAAGTGATACTGTGGCACAATCTCCCGTGTCATTGTCTGCGGGGGTGTCGTGATTGAAATGGTGTCCTGATTGAAAATCGCGCCTCGCTATTGTCTGGGCGCAGGTTATCTCCATCAGCATCACCACCACCACCACTGTCACTACGGAAAGTTCCACAACAGGAAGAAAATTGAACTCAATCACCTAGAAGACCAACTGTAACCATACTTGTAGACCGAATCACTCTTTTTGAAATGACAGGTACGTGGCCTTTTGACATTCGTTGCTCCTTTTCTCCGCACGTTCGAGTGGCTTCAACAAGTGCATGTGCATGTTGCGCGCATGCTCTTACGAGGCATGAATACTGCATTATGGCCTCACTGGATACAACGCTGCTCCTTAAGAGTGAGTAGAGAAGTGACTGCAAAATGTACCGTGCAAGTTATGCTCAAGCCCGTCGTTCGCGTTCCCTTGCGTGCGCATGACAACACGTCGGTGCACCTAGCTTCTGTGGTAAATCTGGTCAATCTGCAGGGAATATGAGCTAAATTTTATGCGTTTTGCTTCGGTTCAGCCAATGAACACTTACATCCAATAAGAGCTGGCTTCGTACAGACAGCGGTGTCGTCCAAGAATGCGCACGCCGAATAACTCGCATAAAGTACAAGTTAGGTTCGGCTTTTTTGCAGTACCTCAACGCGTGCAGTGAAGCAAGCTTTCGGTATTTGAGCGGCAACTGTGCTAATAAAGGGAGACCGCTTGTTCCGCGGTTTCACTTTGGCTGAACTTGCTCGTGCAGTCTTCATTGTTCTATAAGAGAACTGCATTTGAGTTTCAAGGCAGCTTGAGTGAGCGTTAAAGACACAGGAGCCACACGCGTGCATAGAATAGAGCTTGTCTTGCGTGCATACGTTGTACCGTGATCTTGATTTTTCGCGGAGGCTGAGTTCGGAGGGGAGTCAGGCTCAGCTGAGTTCCCTCGAATCACTGTTGTTCGACGAGATGCGCTGACGCTAGGAACCGAATAGTGTGACTTCTTGCATTGGCAACGCACGCGAAAACAGCGGCCTGGCGCTTGTGCATGCTTCGAAAGTGCATGAAGATAATTCAAAATAAAAAAAGGACAATTCTTAAATCATTACACGGTACTTCTGGTGTGTGCATAGTACACAGCAGTAAGTGCTAGAGGTCTTGGCAATATGCGCTTGTCAAATGCATGACCAGTTATTAAATGCAGTGAGATACGCTCCTAAAAACCGCCATAAAATTGCTGGGAGTTCTGTGACTACAGTTTTAGCTTTCCACTATAAAATTGGTCGGTGTATAGGCAACTAGAGTGTTCAAACACAGAACATTGGAGGTATCTGGCATGACATCTGATTCGTGGAGCAGTGCACGCTGGCTCGTTTGCAGATGGCAGATCCTGATGCCGTGACTTCCCGTAGGTCTTCAAAGATCGAGAAAGCAGACCATCCAGTCTTGCCCACCAAAAAAGAAAACAAAAATGAAAGAGAGGCTCAAGGATCGCATGATTCGCAAGTCCCAATGATGCATGCGAATGTGGCAGCATTCAAAGGCGCGATTGCGTTCCTAATGCAGGCGGGCAGAGCTTTTATCAGCAGTGCCAAAACGAGCAGCTAAACACGAGGTATGGTGAAACGGGGCGCTTGTGCAGGGCGACCGCACCGGGCTGCCAGGTCCGCAAGGCTGCTCTGGCGGCCGGTAGCGGGAGCCGACCCTCCTGTCCGGACACAGTGCAATCTGCCAGCGCGGCTGCGTGGCTGCCTGCAGCAGCGGCAGGGTGTGTCTTCTCTGGCGAGTCTCGCGGCGGACGCAGGCGCGCCCGGCGGCAGCGCATATCAATTCCCGGACCGAGGGATCGAGTCCCTTCTTCCCCAACCTTCTTCCTGGCACCTTCGTGGACTGCGCCGAAGCTGGGCCGGACACCGACAAAGAACAAGCTATGCATTCCCACTGATGGACTCCTCCGTGGGCGCGGATGCCTGTCGCCGAGCAACCAAAGAATGCCACGACACACCACCCGACCGACCGACCGACCTACAACAACCCCCTCCCGCCCTTTTGGTTTGCCCTTTCGTCCGGAGGACGGAGCCGGTGCTGTTGCCGCCGGTGCTGCCTCCGCGCGTCGTTTCACGCATTGGTCGTCCGGTACCTCCCGGCGCGAGTGAGAGCGCGCCATTCAGTTGTTTGTACACACACGTACACACACACACATACACACTCAGTGGGTAGCGAAAATGGACTTCCCTTGACAGTTATGCAGGACAACGTTTCTATTGTATATTGTGCCTTGAGTTTGGGATCCTCGTTTACAAAAGCTCGTTGGGCTGGAGCCAGGATGAGCTTCCCCCTCTCTTTTTTTCCCTCTCGTTTCGCACCGGGGGCATCCGCGTCAGAGTACGCTAACATGTACAGGATTTTACCACTATAGCGTTACAAAGAACGAGTGTAGGAAGAGAAGAAAAACGTCAGCGGAGAGGCCTGCGGTAGTCTCCTAGTTTACTATGTGTAAAGAAAAAAAATAATGAAGACATCATGCTCAAACGTGTAAAAAGTTTGTACAAATGCGAGTATGTTTAAAGAAAATTATATATATATATAACTTGCGTACACAGATATACTATATACACATACGCGAACAAAGAGAAAAAGGTAATTAGTGAGAGGCAGAGTAATCTTTCAAACACCCTTGTTGTGCACAGGTTGGGCAGCATTTTCCAAACTGATATTCCTGGAGGAGACTGATGTGAAGCTAGAATGAAGCGGCCCAAAGTGCTTGACTGACGAAAACGTAACGGGGCAACTGTCCTCCATGTTAGAATCTTACTTTTCGGCCTAATTCACAGCCAGTTTTGGTGGGGTCACGAGATGCGTTTTATTGTTTAGTTTAACGGTCACTCTACAGCCACCTGCATGGGGAAACTTTTCGCAGCGTCTTTGTTTGCTTTGGGGAATCAGGTGCACTGTTTCCATGTGCACTTTGCTGGCTAAAACATTAGCTCTGTGGGATGGTGGCCTTGACTTCGCATCGAATCTTGAGGTGGAGAGAAGGCTAACTGTTTAGAAATCGATTCTATCGGTTATAAATATTATTATTAGCAGACGAATGGCCTTGGGCTCTTGGGATGTTATCACAAAATTCTCATCTAAAGTGGTGACCGAAGCACGACTGGCATGAATCAAGCTGTCCTCGCCACGTCCGCTTCCATGTATATGCTGCTAAAATGGCAACATCCAAGAATGACGTATAGTAGCGCCTAAGGTATTACCTTTATTTATGACGTGCTTAGATTGAGGACAATCTGCCTTTCCCCAGAGCGGCAGGCGTCGGAGGCGCCGAAACGGCTGGTCGCTCCCCCGTGGAGCTTTAGAGAGCTTTCTTTCGGTGACTCCCTTGTCAGAGCGTTCGTTAACTGCACGCCTTCTTTCCATCTCTGCCACGGGCTAAGACTGGGCCAGGTGAAACACCTAACAGCCATGCGACGCAACGTTTCACAAAAATGTCATATGCCTGCGTCGCAAGCACGTGCAAACGACCTTTCCAAAGACGAGACGATGGCATACATCCACGCGGTGGAGCACGAAATATGGTATAGATGAGTGGGGAGGACAGCCACGCATGCACAGTGGTGTTCGTACGATGGCCAGGCGAATGCCTGTAAGGCTAAAGTTTTTGTTTGTCTGCATGTAAGACTGCAATGAAAAGGGCTCAGGGGCGCGCTGCCAGGTTGTTTGAAGTGTTGCGGTCGGCGGCTGACGTGATGCGCGGACCGAGACTCAAGATGTAGTCCTCAGGCAAGAGCTGTTTGTAAGACAGGATGGGTGCTTGCGAGTCTTATTCGCAGATGCCAGCGTACAGTAGCAGAGTGATTTCGACGCCTTTTTCGTTCATTTGTTTGCTTCCTTTCCTGTCCGTGGAAGAGGCATCTTGGCGAAACAGCCCAGACGGCGAATAAAGCTGCGATCAAACAGAGTGCAAGTAGGCGTCTTACATGCGGCTAAATGCGGTACACAATCGTGTGGTTCTGGTTTTTAGCCACCTGCAGGGTACGCGACTGCGCTTCGCATGGATGCGGTCTCGATGCCCGGGCAGGTTCTTTCAGGCAACGTCAAGCGGGCTATGCGGAACGCCCGCTCTAGACCTGTAGAAGAACGTCTGCTCACGCCTGTAGGTTTGTAGACTACAATGCTACTTAGCTGAGGCTGATGCTAGGCAAGGGCCTGTTCAAAGATGGGGAGGATGTACACATACGTGCGCCGCGTGGCACCAGCAGCATCCGTCGTGTGTGCTCCCGCCGACCAGACGTCACGCATTCGTTCAGTTTCCCGGTGTTTGGTTAGAGAACCTTTGAAGAAGCAATAACTCGAAACATTCTGCTAAAAAAATAGAGAAAGGAAGACATTCAGTGACCACTGTAAATTTTGGCAAGGTTTCTGCCTCGTAGTAGGGCGCCGAGCTAACTCGGATGGATTTACTGCTGCTGCTTCGCACTTTTGACGCCAGCTGTCTTTTTTTCCCTCTATAGCCTGGCTACGTGCGTCTCTGTAAGGGGGAGGGGGGAGAAAGATAACGAAATCACTTTTTGGTGCTCCTCGATGACAGGCGCTTCTCCCCTGTGAGAGACGAGTTTTTCCTAAAAGCGCGCAAAAAAAAATGTCGCTCGTCGCATTTGTTGCTGTAGTAACGCTGCTGCTTTTGGGTGGTTGTAGGTGTCGAGAACTGTGAAAAAAAAAGGTGTCTATTAGACAGTAAAAAAAAAAGTTGTATGTGAGTGTAGTGTGCATCAATGCTCAGTTGTGTAAGCGTCCGTTCACCCAGAGCAAATTTCTTGGAACAAAATGGTTGGCATGTTGAACAAGGGGACATAGGGGACACGTGCTTTCGGAATCATATGGTGCATGTACATTTTATACATATACCCGTTTTGAGAAGTGATTTATAGAGTGGTTACAAACGGCGTATATCTGAAAAAAAAAATGGTCAGCGTAGCTGCAGAGAGCAGGCACGCCTCTCCAAACCTACAGGCTGCACATTTTCATTGCTGTTGTTGTGTTGTTGTTTTATTTCTGTGGTTCTGTCCTTCCTGTACTGTTTTTCTTTGTTGTTACTGTGCAATTTATTTTTTTCCACGACTGCAGTCTTTAGTTGCGCTTGTATTCAGCCGGTGGTGATGATCCGCCTTACCGAAGACTTCTTTGTAGTAGACCTGTTGCACTCTTCCGTCAAAAAAAGAAAAAAGTCATCGAGCTGCCAGCTTCAGCTCCGAGAATGAGCGCGCCCTTGTCTCGTTGGCTACTTTTGTGCCGCTGTCGGGTCAGGCCGATTGTCTTCAGACTGTCGTTTGTGTCACTCATCGCCTGCACTGCACTTCAGGGGCGGCACAACGCTGGCGTTGCCGCATTCAAAACAGCGACGAGGGTGATTAGACAGAAGCTACCTTGTCGGCCTTATCTGGCGTTCCTGAGAACCGTATCTTGCGCCGTGCGGAGAGTGTGACAAGTCCTGTCGCCTGCTTCACTGTTGAGGAAGGCATTTCCGTTTTCGTTCCGGTCTTCCCTCTTTCTTTTTTGCGCACATATTTTGCGGGTAACACAGCAAAAGCACAGACACGAATGCTCACACACCATTTCTGCCCCGGAAGGAGATGAGAAGCAGACGATCAAGTGACGTGTGCACAGCCGACGCCACGAGCCGGTCATGCTGCATAACGCTATCGTAGGAGGAAAGGTAAACAACCGAGACGTGACAACAAACTCCTTTTGTTACTTTCCCTCTTTTTTCTAGAAGAGTCTATATATAGCACATTCCTACGGATACTGGACGCGTAGTCTCCATAGGCGAGATTGATTTTTAAAATAACCGTAAAAAAAAAAGAAAAACATGTGTGGATCTGAGGCTGCGGTGAAGTTTTTATACCTTAGCTCGCGGCCCTCGCTCGCGTCGCCGCAGGCTCGGACGCCCTTTCTGCGGATCTCTTTCTCGCTGTCGCCTGCCGGTAGCGGGCCCGGACGTTGGACTATTTACGTAGTATAAATTGGCTCTTTCTGTCACACATTCTCTCTACACTCGAGATCACTCAACAGTTCGTGATGTAAGGTGAATACCTCCTACACACCTCTGCTTTCTTTTAGAGCTGACAGGATATATATATTATAAATATATATATATATAATATACACACACACACATATATAATATATATATATATATAGCTCGCTTTTGATTTAACTGCAGAACTAGATATTCCTCTAGTGACTTCCTTTCTTTCTTTTCTGTTCCTTCAAACGACATCGTGGTGTGCAAGAGAAAAAAAAATTGTGTCAGTGACTAACGTATATATTGCACGTGTGAGCAGTGTTTTACTTTGACGTTGCAGGCTGACCTTAATAATTTTCTTCAAGGTGTACCGCTGCCTTGACCATACCTGACTGTTCGGTATATTTCACTGTTGTAGAGCGAGTGTTTAGTCTCTTCCGTTGAGTGTTTTGATAATGTTACCAACGAGGGGTTTATGTACATACTGTATGCTCGGCATTAAAATACTCATAGTTTGAGGAGCCTCGTCTGCCTTACTGTTTCTAGAACGAAACGCGACGTCCAACCTCGGCACAAGATCCAGCGAGTCGGGCGCTTGCACAGTACGCATAGCCGTCCTGTGCGTTTCAGCAAATTAATGGGCAAAATATAGGCTGCTGTACCTACATCCCGTGCCAAGTAACGATGCAGAGTAATTGCTGTTTGAGCTGCCGTTGGGACAAGGTTTAGGCGTTTTTCTTTGTATTGATGAAATGCCCCCCCCCCCCCCCTGAACCCCTTGTAAATTCAGATATAGGAGGGGGGGGGGGGGGCTTCATCGCTTCAAACAGCTAAAACTTGTCGCAAGGCACCTCAAGACTGCAGAGAGCGATATTTCTGCGACCGCTTCAATCTCTGCAACGTACTATCGTTAACAAACGTATCTAGGGCGCATGAGCTGTAACCGAAACCTGTATCTCTGTTACTAGCCTGCGGCTCAAAAATACCCTTGTGGGGATAAAAATTGAACTCACATGCTGTATAATGTGTGGTAGTGGAATTAGGCGGTCGCCTAAAAGCATGGGACCTAAGCGCGAACATTCCTTTTCGCGTGTCCTGGAAGCTTCTGTTCCAGACAGTGCACTGACAGGACGATGGAAATGGAAAATAGAGCGTAGTGAAGCGGAGGTCAGCGTATGAAATCTGTGAAAATACGTTACCACAGTTGATGCGTTATTTCGAAAAAATGAAAATGACGCTTGGGCGACCGGGCAGAGCCTCTGTCACCCGGAGTATCAATAGAGGACGCGTCTTCGAAGCAGTAGTAGTGGTTTATTATTGCAGCAACAAAAAAAATACGTGAAGAAGTACAGAGGGTAGCGATAAGGAGAAAGGACAGGGGAGGGCTTTATGCCCTCTTACAGTAAGTTACAAAAATATAAGTGAGGAGTTGAAGCGGATTTTGCGACGCGTACTGTGCAGTCAGTACACGACGCAGCGGTGGTGTCCCTCTCATGTGCGGCGCTCTCAACAGGGAGCACACGCGTAGAGACACTGTGCCGTCGCCCGGCCCTCGCGCCCCTAGCGCGACGCCTGGCCCGACGACACTGCCGTAGTGAGGGAGTTCTCAAACATGTTTCAGTGTTGCTTACCTGAAATAAAAAGAAAGCTGAAATCATCCCTCAAAAGTATCCAGAAAATAGCTAAGCACAAACTTATCTTGCTCATTGGGCAGCTGAAATTGCGGAAAACTGCAATGGCGCCAATCATTGCTCTTAAAGGAGCTCGTTGCATGCGAGTATGAAACCAAATGACGCAGCTGTGAGAACTACCGACGCTCGCTAAAGTGAGAATCGACAGCTATTTCTTATAATAATATTAATAATTGGTTTTTGGGGAAAGGAAATTTCGCAGTATCTGTCTCATATATCGTTGGACACCTGAACCGCGCCGTAAGGGAGGGAGTGAAAGAAGAAAGGAAGAAGGAGGTGCCGTAGTGGAGGGCTCCGGAATAATTTCGACCACCTGGGGATCTTTAACGTGCACTGACATCGCACAGCACACGGGCGCCTTAGCGTTTTTCCTCCATAAAAACGCAGCCGCCGCGGTAGGGTTCGAACCCGGGAACTCCAGATCAGTAGTCGAGCGCCCTAACCACTGAGCCACTGCGGCGGGAGCTATTTCTTCACGGGTACGTTATTTCCGCGGAAGGGGAAAGAATTCCTTGTGTCGCCCACTTCCCCCTACTTCAAGGTTACAACACAGTTTAAATCAGCCGCCGCGGTGGCTCAGTGGTTATGGTGCTCGGCTATTGACCCGAAAGACGCGGCTTCGATCCCGGCCGCGGCGGTCGCATTTCGATGGAGGCGAAGTGCTGGGGGCCCGCGTACTGTGCGATGTCAGTGCACGTTAAAGAACCCCATGTGGTCGAAATCATCCAGAGCCCCCCACTGCGGCGTTCCTCATAGCCTGAGTACTCACGCTTTGGGACGTCAGACCCCATAAACTAAACTGAAGTTGCAATCTTTATATGGTCCAGACAGAACGAGTTCAACCTTGCCATTGATATGGTAAATTGTACGGTGATTGTTGACGTTATCTGATCATACTTCGCTTGAGATTACTGTTTGTCTTCAGCGGCGCAAAAGGTTAGAAGCCGCGGCGAGTCACTTTATTTTCTTTTCGTCTATGTACTGCTCCAACTGCATCAATAAAGTATTCTGGAGTTTACAACACCGTCTTCGTCATAGCAATAGCAGGAGTGTGCATCTCGTAGCATAAGACTCAGTGACGTCACCACTCTGGGAGAGTGCAATCAACTTCTGAATGTAGCACTGTCGTTTTTACTTTCTAAACATCTAAAAGGACTTCCGAGCGGGCCCTCTCGGAATAAGGGGAAGGTGTACAACTATCGCTTGTACTTTGCCCTGCGTGACTGCGAAATGTGTGGGAGATTTTGGGCCGCGTAATCAGGCTAATCCCACTACGTGCCATGCGTCAAAGGTGGGGCATTGCGATGGTTGAGCCGCCGGCCGTTCGCGCCGGGAAACGCTGTTGGGGCTGCCGAAGCCCGCTCCCCTCGCAGGTGATGGTGTGTGGTGAATGAAGATTGTGGTTAATCGGAGCTCTTGTCTTAAATAATGTCTGAACCATGTCAGGGAACAGCTTTCTGGGCGCCCGTACGAACGGAGTGGTGCAGCGACTGCCGTTACGCACTGAGGTCTCCAGCAGCTGATGGCAACGAAACAACTTCCTTCAATACTCGTTCAAAAGTGCTGTCTAGGAATGCTCTCTTAACGCGTGAAGTGCCCCATATGTCGCAGAAAAGCCGGAGTCGTCGTCTTTGGCGTCGTTGGCCGTGAACGAAAAATTCACGAAAAAACGTAGAGGGTTCAACGCTGCTGAATCGAATGTCGAGCGATAGCTCCGTGATACAAGACACAACGCTGGTTTCAATGTTTTTGTGGGCGACCGGGCGTTGCATCGAACACAACCAGCGTTCTGTTGAACGCATTGAAGTGCACCGGCGTTCTACGCAGAATCCACTATCATGCCCTACGCATGCAATGCCGACAGACGCTTTTCCTCTCCACTAGGTCAAGGTATGTGACGTCATGGGGGGAGTACGCAGCACACCTGGGATGCCTCTTTTCCTCCTCTCCGCAACGCCGCGACGGCAAAGGAGCGCACATCTACTGGAGCTCTCCGCGGCGGCGCGCGTATGCGTAGTGCTGCAACTACCCTCCTCCTGCTATCTGCGACGCGCTCGGCGTCCGTGACTACCGTTTCCACTCCTCTCCACAGAAACTGGATACAACTCAAGAACGCAGTGGCTTTTCCCTGACAAAGGACCCCCTTCCAGCCAATGGCGTCGGCCGATTTTCATGAACCTTAGGCTAGTGTGACAAAGCAGGGAGAGGTAGATGGAAGGGGATAATCCCTTCCCTCTAAGGTCGAAAATATACCCCTCTTTCCATTGTAACGCCGCTCCCTGGATTGTCACGCTAGCAGGAACATAAGAATCCCCAGTGCCATTGGCTGGGGGGTTTTTTGACGGCGAAATGCATGCTCAACCATAGATCATCTAGTCCGCCTTGAAAATACTATGAGAGAGGCCTTTATGCACAGACAGCACTGTTTTGCTGTCATCTTCGACCTGGAAAAGGCGTACGACACAACCTGGAGGTTCGGGATCCTCCGCGACCACGGGGACCTAGGAACCCGGACGCAGAGGTCGCGTTTCGATGGAGGCGAAGCGCAATGGCGCCCGTGTGCTGTGTGATGTCAGTGCACGTTAAAGATCCCCAGGTGGTCGAAATTAGTCACGAACCCTCCACTACGGCACCTCTTCTTTCACTTCCACTTTCCTCCTTTCCCTTACGGCGCGGTTCAGGTGTCCACCGAGATTTGAGGAAATCCACCATTTCCTCTCAAAAACCAGTTTTCAAGTTCAAATGACTTTCTATCTAACCGTCCCTTTCACGTACGACTAGGCTAGACCTTCTCAACAATCTTCATTCAGGAAAATGGGGCACCTCAGGCTGTATTTTAAGTACAAAACTCTGTTTTAAAAATGAATTTCATTGATAAAATAATCTCAAAATCAATTATGTATTCAGTCTATGTTGACGATATTCAGATACCCTGCACATCCTGCAACGTATCAACATGTGATAGACAGGTGCAAGTGACAATAAATGATCTAGCAACATGGGCAGATAGCAAGGGTTTCGAGTTCTTCCCACGGAAAACAGTGGTTGTTATTTTAGTAGTTAGTTGTTGGACTACTTGGTAGCTGGTGGTTGTTATTGTTCTCGCTCAAACGAGGCTTACGGACTGATTTCATCCTAACCGCAGCCGTGGCCTAGTGGTTTGAACATCCACCTCGCATGCGGGAGGTGCGGGGTTCGATCCCTAGTGCCGCCGGGTACCCACCGGTGATACAATGGATACAAGCTTTCCCCTGCCTGGTGCTCGGCTTCTTTAGGGTGAAATGCTTGGAAAATGGGTCTTTGACCCCACCTTGTGAAATGAAAAACTACCTTGTGCCATGGCGCTCTTTGGCCAAAGCTGCCCTTGCGGCATAACAATTCATCTTCATCATCTGATTCCATCCTACATCTAATTGAAACCGATTTACCAGCAAAAAGAGCACGAATTTCTAGCTATAACTTTCGACAAAGAACTCACATTCCTTCCAAACATATACAACCAGAAGAACAAAGCTTCTCGATCCTTAAATGTGCTAAGGCTATTTCACGAAAACTATGGGGGTCCGATAGGACGTGCCTTTTGCCCATTTATCGCACTTTGCTAAGACAGGGTTAATTGGAGAGAAATTTGCCCTGCAGTGGGTGCAGTCAGGCTGATAATGATGATGAGCACGCTCTTGCCTAGATTACGGGTGCATAGAGTATGGTTCTGGTAGGCCGCCCTACCTAAAGAAGTTGGACCCAGTTCATAACTCAGGTCTGCATCTCTCAAGTGGGGCATACAGGACGTCACCCATAAACGGTCTTAATGTGGAATGCAACGAACCACCTCTTGTAGATAGAAGATCCATGCTAACATGCACATACGCCATAAAAACGCGTTCAATACCGAAACACCTCTGTTACCCCATCGTTACGAAGTGCACATCCAAATAACTGTTCAGTAAGAAACCGCAAGGAATCAAACCTCTCCTCCTCCGTTTTGAAGAAAAATGCTGAGTTAGGTATCCTGAACACACTACCTGATAGTGCCCGGAGTCTCAACCCACTGCCACATTGGTACACCTTCCTTTCTGTATGCGGCATCACGTTGACACACGCTATCGATGTCCCCTGGTTTCACAGGACCAAGCGGCGGAAAACGAAACCACAAAGCATTTTCCGTTGACTAGAAGGCGGCCATCATCAGTTTTCGTTTTGGCGTACGCATTCCTCACAAGACATTTCTGTCATGCGGTGAAGTGTTGTAGCTCGTGTGCTGCGCCACGCAGCACACGAGCACAAAACGGGCACTCGCGACAGAAATTCTCGCCGCGCGCCCGCTTCTACAGCGGCGCGTATCGGCTCCAGCGGCTAGCAGGAACTAAATGTTCTGAATAGGTCTCTCCCTGTCCTTTACAACATTATTAATCTAAAACACATTTTCTAGGTGCTGAAGCCTACGCGGGCCGCGGAAGAAACGGGCGCGTATTGACATGGCTGACATTCGTTTGGCGTACGTATCGACGGCGCACCAATGCCAGCTACGTTGTCCTCGGTATACACGGTGGTAGGGAAGCCCGTTGGCATATGACATTTGCAACCATGGCCGCGCATCGCTATAACGAAGCAACGGCTATAGCGAAGAAATCGCGAGGCCCCTTCGACTTCGTTATAGCGAGATTCAATTGTGTTTAAAAATACAGACTTAATTGTTACGCTGTTGCGAACTTAAACTGATGTGCGTGCAAGATTCACCCACGTTACTTCTTCGCAAGGACAGTGCGTATATCCTTGATATATGATGTAATTGTTTCATCAGCATTACAGAGGCTCTCAACAGCAATCGTCGAACAAGCTGCAATATAGACGCTTTACAGCGGCGTATCATGGGGGCTGCCATCTTTGATCACGTGATCCCGCCGCCATTACACGCCTCCTGACTGCTCGGCGCGCGCCTCGCCGCGACGGCTTCTGCGCCTGATGGTTCGGTTATGGCCGGCTGTGTTTCGGCTGATACGGTTGTAAACGACTGGGAAGACGACACTATCGTTTGCCCAGAGATTCGAAGGACATGTGAGAACCCTAATTTGATCACAGGCGTGAAATCATGATCGGGCTTCATGTCGCGGACAGCCGCTGGGCTCTCCGCTTCTTCGAGCCAACGAATGGATCGTCTGAATGCTTGTATTTGCATCCGCGGGAAGCTTTGCTGAATGTTTCTTTTGTTATTATCTAAAACGCTAAGGTTTAATGCCACAGCGGCAGCGCAGGTCGTTGTCCTATTTCGTACTTGCATGCAGACACCGCTCTAAAATGCTCACATATGCACATCGTACGCATTTGTTTACAACCTGTTAACGGCGCGTAGGAAGCCTAGAATACTTTCTGCAGGTTTGTTAAACACAGAAAGGCGACAAAAAAGATGGGCACAAAATGTTAACTACCATGGTAGCAGTACCGTGCATCAAGCGGCCTGCACGACCTGGCGTGCAATCGTTTCTAGGTATTCAGCGCTATAATTGTTATAACGTGCGCATGGCAACGCGTTCACACTTCACGAAGTTCACAATTATGTCAGCCTCATATATAAAATTGTGGTATGCTCCACGCTCGATATGCGGACGTGATGCTCCAGGTCTCGTTGGTGATAAGTAATCAGCTTCACTCTGAGCTCTGGCCTGCGGAGTTACTTTTAGTGACTGTGCTGCATGGACCACGAGGAAGTGACAACCACCCGGCACAGCAGCCGTAACGCAAACGCTTTATTCCGAATATGGTCCACGAGAACCGCGCTACTCGGCGCGAAGTTCATCAGTAGCACACAAGAAGGCATGCAATGCACGGTAAGCGCACGGCTGTACTCTGCACAATCTGTACGCAGTAGCGGTATAGCGTAAGTCTTCCTTTTTTTCTGTTCCTATTTCGGCCTCGGGCGCTCTTGTTATAATGGCCGCACGCCTTAACTTACGGTCACGGGGGTCTCGCTACACACGCAGACGCAACTGCACAGCAACTGAAAGCACGAAGTGGGGGTTTCGGTGGCGGAACAGCCTGTTCGTGCGGTAATGTTTTGCACTTACCCTCGCAGAGTTTCTAAGATCGAAGCCTTTCTTTCTGTATTGGCTATCTAGCGCTGGCGAACATGTTTGTTGCGTTCGCCCGTTCGGAAAGGGCGCATGGCGAACGCGCGCGCAGGGGAAGTATGTCCTTGTGCAGCTCGGTTCCTTTAAGCTCTCAAACGATCGCATCCCGCCCCTTTAACTCTCTGTCGCAATTCTTGCATTCCACAACACAGCGTGTATTTCGTCGGCCTTTCCCCATCATCGCAGAAAGAAAACTTCGGCAGCCAGCCGCGATATTTGTGTTATTGCGTCGAGGCGCGCACGCTGGCAACTTACGAGGCCCGTAATGGCGCCGTGTTCCAAACGCATCTGTGGCGCCATCTGGCATCAAAGGGAATAACTGCGCGCTGTAAACGGTCTATAAAAGGCACTACGCAACGAAGCTGAGTGATATAGCCTAGAGTAATGGATTTCATGATAGGAGAAAGAGTTGTCCACTGTTCTTCCTGGCGCGTGTTACGCTAGAGCCAATGTGGTACGGCCTGTAAGCATTTCATGTTTATGTGGTTTCGGAAGTATATGCAGGTGCATGACTTTCGCTAACTCTCGTGAAAGCTATGCAGTGTGTACGCGCATTTCACAAATAGTTGAGGAATATGCGCAGGTAGTGGGAAAGGACTCGGGTGGTCATCGTTAATCTCTTCGAAGCACGCTGCTTCAGACAAAGTGTACACTGGTGACGTTCCGCGTTGAACGATGACAAGGGGCAATCGATACTGCCTCTAAGCGTCAGCCGGGTCGCACAACTATGCGTAAAGAGCGCGCATGAAGGTTTTAGTCGCGCGCTATACGGCCCCGGGTTTTTTTACCGCTAAGTACAGAACCCACGGCCACGGGGAGGTGACAGGGCAGCGTAGCAGGTGGAAGTGCCCGGACAACGAACACGCAATGCACGCCAAACCAAAGACGCACCGACCATGGAGATGGTAGAAGTGTGTCGGTCCTCCTTGCAGCCGTCCCGTCAAGAACGCGCTGGACCAAGAGTGCACGGCGGATTGTCTGACACCGGACTTGGTGTAGTTGAAGATGATTTTTCTGTCTCGCACTGAAGCTCGCTGTGAGCATGAATAATAAATAAATTGAGCTTTTAATGAGTGAATAATGAATTTAGAGCGCTTGGCATCAGCTTCGCAACGAAAAAAAATTGTAGGGGACACTTAGGCTTTGCCTTAAGGGTATGACGCGATAGCGTAAAGGGTCAGTTCCCATATATTCATAATTGATCATTCTCTACATTCATAGATCCCTGGGGGCCCTCATACCACTCCCGGTACAGTGGTGCAGCGGTTAAGCGATGCGCCACTGCCCTGCGATGGCAGGTGCTGCCACTGGTGGGGCTTGTGCGAACCAGGTTGCTCTTCCCGAGCGACCGATCATTAATTTAACTCCCACCTGCCAGGGTGGTTAGTTTGCTCACAATCCGGTGGGCTGGTTATGAGGACGACGCAAGGTCATGCGACCTACAGGTGGCCCACCTGCCTCCTAGGTTGCATCTCAGGGGATTTTTCGCTCACGGTAAACGACGACGTCGGATTTTCTGCGACACGATCTGCTTAACGCTATCGCGTTAATGCGACACACGTAGGAGTGCGGAGCACACCTCATATGACTCTCGAATTGTGTGTTACATTGTTAAGTAGCTACTTGTGGACGAATTGCGCGAGAGTCCCTCTTGTTGTAGATCGACTCACATAGCTCCTTTTGTGCGGGAAGTTTTTTTTTTTCCGCTGAAATTGTTTTTGCTGCCGCCGCCTCCGCCCGTGCTACGAAGCAGTGTCGCAGCGGCATGCCACGCCTGGTAACGCGTTCAGTGGGCATGCGGTACTTGTGCCATGTGATTATTGTCGAAAGGTACGGAAACTAGAGCGACCATTACAGCTGGGTGTACTGAACAACCACTCCAATAAGATGCTTGAATCAGGCCGACAGGAAGTGTCGACGGTTGATGCGTTGTGGCGCTCAAAAAATGAGTATGATATATTTCGCAGGCATCCGCGCGTAGCCATACCCCGCAGAAGTGGGGCGGCTGAGAGAGATGGTCCTTTCCGATTGGCGAGGGGGCAAATGGATAAATGACGCGCAGGGACAGGAAGCGCGGAGCGCGAGAGACGGGGGTCTGGGGGCTGCCGAGCGAACGCCTGGGCGACGGCAGGCTTCGTGCTCCAGCAGCCTGTTGCCATGGCACCACCGGAACACCGGGCTGGCACCGGCGGGAGAGGAGGCGCGGAGGATGGCGCCTTTGTCGTGGGGGCCCCCGGCAGGCCGATACGGGCCCCATCGATTTCAGGAGCCCCGAGTTGCAACTGGGGAAAGGAAGAAAAAAAGAGAGGGGGCCCGGCTGCAGCGGACGTGCAACGATCCGTCTTGCCAGCAAGGACGACGCCATACAGGGGCGCTCTTCGCAAGGGTATCGAGGGTCAAGTTTTGCAGTTGGTCGACTCACGGCTCAAGCGTGGCTTCAGAGCGAATGACATGCGAACCAATGGAGAAGGTGGCTAAACTGTCGTGGTCATAAAACTGTGCGAGTGGTATACGGAGTCTTTTTGTGCGCTATCGTTCTTTTTGTCTCCCCCCCTCCCTTTTTTTTCTGTGCCCATTGTCGTTTGCGACAGGTGATGGTGTGCCGCTGTGCCCAGTTTAACTTTCACGGTGATAGACGTGTTAGAAAGGTTTTGCGGAGATTACAGCGTCATCGCAGTAGTGCAATGAAATATCTTTATTTCGAACTGACTTAATCGAACTTTCAGGTAATCTGAACTGACGGCTTAGGTCTCGTCAATATAGTCTGTTACAGAAGTAGTTCAGACTCCGCACATTTTAACAAATTTATGGTCCCCTTAGAGTTAAAAATTATTGATAGTAGTAGTTGTAGTAACAGAAGCAGCAGCAGCAACAACAGTAGTAGTAGTAGTAATTATTATTATAGTAGGAGTGGCATTGGTGGTAGCAGTGGCGGTAGCAGCGGTGGCAGCGATAGTGATGGTATCGGTAGTGGCAATAGAAATAATAGTAGAATAAACAATAGAAATAATAGTGAGCAACATTAAAGTACGGAGAACCTCCTTTTGACTCCAGTAATAAGGCTCTGCTCGTTTACCAAGCTACTGCTCTCTTGCAGGATCACATATGGCTTGCTCTTGAAATGAGGACGACGCCAGGGAAAGTGCTAATAAGGGGGTTTTAAGCCAAGATCAGAGAATGTTCTCCTCTCCTGAAGCATAGTACGAGCCACACAACAAAGCTTCCTTTCATTCTGTGTCAACCTCCAGGAAACCGGTAGCCTGAAAGGAACCATTTTGGAATCGGTTTACGTTCTCAGACTCTCGATAAATTCAGTGTTCAGTTGAATCCAAGTAGTGCACTTCTTACGCGTATCATGCATCTGTGGGTGTTCGATAAAGGATAGAGCAAATAAATATTGCTGAATGTGCAACAGCTTAATCATAGATCAGGTGGCACCATTTCCAAGCTTTTCACCATGGGAAAACCTAGTAGTGGCCGGGAGACGCGTGGACCCATACAAAAGCGACGTCTCCCTGGCGGTGGACCCATCATTATTTACAGGTAACTGTGATTCCATAAAGCTATGGATGGACTTCTCAACGAACAGAAGAGCATGCACCTTGTCTGCCTTATTCTGTTGCGTCTGTGAAAGCGTTCAGGTATTACCACGAGCTGCGATGCGCACAATTACATTGATAATTGCTCTTGTTCTTCGTGTTTGACACAGGACGACGCGTTCATCGGTGGCAGTGTCGCGCTGGCTGAAGTCTGGGTCTGCTAACCGCGGGCCCAACAGCGCTGTATGCGCTTGAGAATTGTCTATGGTTCGTCGCCGCATTGTCTGTCGGATTGCCGACAATCGGGATATCCGTGATTGTCGATCACAACCGGCCAGTCATGAATTTCGCACGCAAACAGCTTTTTGATATGGGGTTTAACTGACAGCGGTGATATAGCTTCCGCAACGCAGCATGGTTTCAGCAAGACGCAGTGGAAGTTCGCTTTACTATACGCAAGAGCTTTTTTGGTTGAGGACTATTGTCTGTTCCAAACAAGAAAACTGCAAGGAACCAAACAGTGTGTGTGTTCTCAGCAGCACCCTTCCTCCCTCCCCCTCTCCCAGCTTTGTTTTTTGGGACAGCTGTTGAATCCACGTTTCAGTTTTAAGCGGCGCCGTTGTCGGAGCACATGACGCCATGACAACGCGCCATGCTGACTGTCCTGAAGGTCAGTCACTGATTGGTCCGCACACTCTCACGGTAGCCATAACTTCACGAGTTCCCCTCTCCCTCCTTCCACCTCTTTCGTTTTCGCTACGTCTGTCATGCCGGACGCCCGTCGTTATGGACGGACGGACGGACGCAACTGAAATCGCTACTGACTGGCCAGCCGGTATACACATAGGGTGTTTCACTTAAGGAGTTTACACAATTTTTAAAAATAGGCTTTTCGAGTTAGGAGAGCGCTTTTTTCGGCACAGCATTGTCAGCGGTGTGGTACATCAGAAATCAGCTAAGATGTGCTAACTATAGCAGGCTGGTTAAGTAATATTGAATAATTGACTTTTTAACTGTTACAGTTAGGCTTCTTAATTATTGAGAGGCGTGTAGCCCACAGTAATTAATATCCATATCAGTTTTTAGAACTTCAAAAACGCGGTTGCCCTAGGCGCTGTGGCCCAATAAGTTTTGGCTATTTCGACCAGTTAAGTGCACTGGAGAGGTTGCTTTGCCTGCAAGCTTCTCGAAAGCGCATGTATTTTGGCGTGGTGTAGCCAAAACTTGTCGGGCCACAGCTCCGAGCGTAACTGCGTTATCAAAATTCTAAAAACTGATCTGTATATTACTTATCGTGGGCTACACGCCTCCCATTAACTAAGAGGACCAACAGTAATAGTTAAAAAGTTAACTATTCAATATTAGTTAACCAGCATGCCAGTTAGCATGTCTAAGCTGTATTCTAATGTACTACACTGCTCACAATGCTATGCCGAAAAAAGCCCTCATCTACCTCAAAAACCCTATTTTTAAAATGTAATCGTTTAAAGTCTTAGGTGAAACACCGGCACAAATCGAGCCCACTTATAACGGACTTGACGGTCGCGCGGATTGAGTTCGTTATATTCGAAGTTCTTAGTAAGTATACTTCCCATCTTAGAGCCAAAAGTACAAACCCAGACCGTGTAAGTCCGTTATGAGCGTCTGTTTATTCCAACTAGACCTTATTACGGCGCTTTCCAAGCTCTTCAGAGCCATCGCGTATACCCTCGCCGATATGCTACCCACAAGCTGCTTTAGGGAGGCGCTATAACTAATCGTGGCGGAAGCCTCTATGGTAGCCGGTGGTAGGCTGGCCTCCTCGTCGTCGCCTTCATCATTTTCCTGGCAATCGGACAGTGCTCGTAGTTATAACGCAGCAATATCATTTTTCGTCAGTGAATGGCTCTCCGGTATCGGCGTCATTACCGGCAACATCAGGCCGGCCTAGCTGCGCATCGACGACGCGTTGCCACAAATCTATACATGCTTCCGATAATGTGGGTGCTCGACAGCATGCTCTATCGTTAATGGGATTATAAACTGTCTTTCGGAAGCAATTCTTGGTCACTACGCGGTCACTTCCACTCAAGCGAATTTATTCCACGGCGGGGAACAGAGTTACCCGAACTGGGACGTCAGCACCTGGTCAGTCAATTGCTGTCAGTATGCACTGGTGACGCGGCGCCGATAGGGCACTTTGAGCACATATGCCAATGCGAAGCGGCAGGTCTGGCTCGTCGCGTTCGGTGGCAGGAGAGCATGGTCACCGCAGTCGGAGAAGGCAGCATGTGGTGCTCCGCACGGTTGTCGGAGCCCGGACAGGCCCTTCTTGCCTTGTTTTTTTCAAGCCACTCGGCGAACAAGTCGCCTCTCATCCCCATACCCCATTTAAATAGTAGCACACCTGTCAAAAACAAAAGTCGCGCATCGGCCAGCGCCTCGTGTCGTGCGCATAAGGGCGTAGCTTTCACAACATTGCGCTTCGCTCGCTAGTCTTCCCGAGGGCGCAAGGCGCCCGCCTCGTGCATAGAAGGAGGGTAACGCGAAGCTTGCTGCACATTTCACCAGCGCTTGGCGCCGCCTATCAAGGCATGCGTTCATCTGTCAAAAAGTTTCGTCGCCACTCTATGCATCCCATTTTTTTTCTTTAGTAGGTCGCGTTGTTGTTTACTTGGAAAGGAGGGGAGGGGGTGTCACAGAGGCCTGGAGGCATTCGTCGCTTTCCGCTCCTGAAAGAAACGCGGGTTTGCGACTTTGGGGATGATTTTACAGAGCTGCCTCGTTCGCTGTAACTGAGTTGTGCGGCCGCATTTGTTCGCTGTATCCGAGGAGGAGGGGGAGGAGGAAAAACATTTATTCAGAGCATAAAAACTGGGTGGGTTCAGTACGAGAACCCAATGGTCGCCATCATAATCCGGCCCCTCTCAACCAGCGATTTCTGGTCGAGGGGGCTGTGGCTATGAAGGGTTGCCTCCCAGCGCTCACAAGTCGGATCGGGATTGCAGTCCAAGTCTGGGTTTTCTTGACATTCCCAAACCGCGTGAAAGAGTGTGCCAACTGCTCCACAGAAGGGGCAGGACGAATCGTAGGTGTCTGGGTACCATTTACTCATTAGATAAGGATTGGGTGAGTATTAGTTTGTAGTCGCCTGATTATGTGCTCTTCATATTTACTTAGGGTTTTGTGAGGAAGAGGATATTTCCTTCTTGTGATCTTATAGTACTCCGTAATTTCTGCGTAGCTTAGTAAGGGTGAGGGGTTGTCAACTGTGTCAGAGAGAGGCTGCGTGCCAGATGCTCGGAGGAGGAGAGCTCGAGCAGCTGTGTTAACCGCCTCATTGCCCGTCGTTGAGAGGTGCCCTGGCGTCCAGAAGATTTGGATGTTGGAAGGATTAGGCTTTTCCAAAATTTCCCAACACGGAGCGCCAACGCGGCCTCTGAGGTAATTGCGTACCGCTGCTTGTGAGTCGGACATAACCGTTGCCTCGCTGTTCTTTGATATCGCTAGTGCGATAGCTGCTTCTTCAGCCGGTGTGGTATCCACCGCTTGGATAAGGCTGCTTGCAATGATATCCCCCCGGGGTGAAACTGAGCAATTGCCGCGACTCCGTTAACGGGTCCAGCCGCATCTACGTAGATCGTGTCCTTGTTTTCATCCCAGCGCTTAGAGAGGTGTCTAGCTCTGGCTAATCTCCGTCCTCTGTTGTATTCCTCATCCATGCGTTTTGGTATGGGGTGAGTCGTGATGTGTGATCTCATCTGCATGGACATGTCGGTCTTGTCAGCGACTTCCCGAGGTGAACTGATTCTCAGCTTCTGTAATATTTTCCTGCCGGGCTTAGATATTGAGAGCATGACAATTTGATTTACACGGTGGGCCTCTATTAGTTCGTCGATGGTGTTATGGATCCCCAGCTGTAATAAGCGCTTAGTGGATGTGCATAAAGGGAGTCCCAGCGCCGTCTTAACTGCCTTTCGAATAATAACATCTAGTTGGTCTTTCTCCTTTTTGCTAAGCCGTAAGTACGGGGTGGCGTATGTTAGTTCAGAGAGAATGAAAGCCTGAACTAATCTTAGGGCCTCCTTTTCTCTTAGCCCATTTCTTTTCTTGATTACTCGGCGTAGCATTCTAGAGACTTGTTCGCAATAGGCTTGGAGCTGTCTGATTGTAGTGGTGTTAGTGTTGCCGCTGGTTATGATGGCTCCCAGGATCTTGATCTCTTTCTTGATCGGAATGCTCATACCCTGGACCGTAATGGCGACAAAGGGAGTGGACGGCAAAAGCCCCGTATTCTGCTTCTTGCCACGGTCGATCAGGAGTAACTCTGATTTCTTGGGAGAGCACGTTAACCCATGCCTCGCCGCATGCTGGCACACGACATTCGCTGCTTCCTGAAGCCAGTCTTGAATTTCCCCTTCATTACCTCTGCAATACCAGATCGTAATGTCGTCGGCGTATATAGCGTGCTCAATGCCTTGGATGCGGTCTAGCTTCTCTGGTAGCCCACGCATGGTCAGGTTGAAGAGAAGCGGAGACAAGACCACTCCCTGCGGGGTGCCCTTGGAACCTAGATTGAACGGAGAGGAGGTCCGATCACCAATACTTATTGACGCTTTTCTATTGGAGAGAAAGTCCCTCACGTAATTAAATGCGCGGTCACCACAGTTGATGCTGTTAAGCTCATCCAGTATTCCCTGGTGGTTGACATTGTCAAATGCCCCTTTTAAATCGAGCGCAAGGATGGCCTTGACCTGACATCTGCCGGGGTTGTCCAGAATATCCTCTCTGATACGGAGTAGAATATCCTGTGTAGACAGCTTTTCTCTAAACCCGTGCAGCGTGTCAGCCAGGATATCAGTCTTCCTCAGGAGTCGTTTCAGTCGGGCGTTCACGACCCTCTCGAACAGTTTACCCAGACACGACGTCAGGGAGATCGGTCGTAAATGATCAATATGGCATGGCTTTTTGGGCATGGGAATAAATCGCACTAAAGCCAATTTCCAGGAGTCGGGGATCTGGCCCTTGTTCCAGCACTGCGTGTTGAAGTATTTCACTAATTTTCTTAAGGAGATGTCATCCATATTAAAGAGCATCTTGGTGTATATCTGGTCCGGTCCAGGAGCGGTGTTCTTACGCATGACGTCAAGCTCCGCCCTCAGTTCCTCAACTGTTACATCTTGGTCCATCTCTTCATTGGGTGCACCGGTGTACGCAGGGAGAGGGTGCGAGGATCCCAGATCGAGGAATTTCCGTGCAAGTTCTGCAATGAGGGCTTCATTGTCCCCTTTATAGCTGTGCAAGGCGTTACAGAGCGTGTCTGTTTGCTCTTTCCGGTTTGAGTTCGGCTCGATAAGGGATCTGAGGAGTCCCCATGCTTTAGCCGTGCCCATTCTACCGTTGAGCTCATCACACAGCTTAAGCCAGTTTTGGTTAGCGAGGTTATGTGCGCAGTCATCCGCTTCTTCGGTGAGTTCTGCAATCTTGGTCTTCAGCTTGAGATTTAACTCTTGCCTTTTCCACCTCCTTGTCAGAAATCTCCTGGCTTCCCACAGATGTAACAGGTGCGGGTCCACTGCCGGTGTTTCCTCCGTGGTGTTCGCTGTCGTAGAGTGCCTGGCGACGGTTTTCATCTGCAGCGCTGTCCATGCCTCAATATCTGTGATATCTTCGTCCGGGAGATGTGCGATTTCCTCTCTCCACTTGTCCCAGTTCACAATCTGAGCCTTGCCAAATGGTTTCCGGCATTTAGCTCCCTGAACAGTGCAGGAGACGATGAAGTGATCACTGCCCAGGGGCTCGCCAGTGTTAGACCAGGTGGCCTGCAGGCAGTTTTTCACAAGCGTGAGATCTGGACAGGTGTCTCTGCTGACGCTATTACCCGCTCTCGTGGGTTGCAGGGGATCCGTTAAGATTGCGAGCCCTTCTCTGTTAGCGATCTTAAGGATCCTCCTACCTTTCGGGCTGTTAAAGTGATATCCCCATGCTTGATGGGGCTCACTGAAATCCCCGGCTATGACGAGGGGGTCCTTACCTGCCCTCTTGATAAAATTATTAAATAGCGTGGCTATCTGACGACATGAGTCCCTGGGCCGACTGTACACGTTCAGTATGTGCAAATTGCGTTTTCCCCTGTGTTTGGGAAGAATTTCAATGTAAGCATGTTCGATATTTTCGGCTAGCGGTTCTTGCAGCGTTGCGGTAAACTCCTTGTGAACAAGTATTCCTAGGCTATGCTCGTCTTGGAAAGTTTTGTACCCCTTCATGCTGATGACCGTATTTGCTTCTTGAAGTACTATTACAGCAGGTGGCGTCTCCGACGTGTCGATGAAAAATTGAAGGCTTGCTTTTTTCTTTTTAAATCCCCGACAATTCCATTGCCAAATTATTGTTTCCTGTCCCCTATGTGCCATGGTCCTTATTCGTCCTCTTCTGGAAGGTGGTGCCTGTCGGCATATTTGGATTTCCTATTTCGGAATTCAACTCAACGAGTGCAACTTCCGAAATAGGAAATCGCTGTATCCGAGATGCGATGCCATAGCCCTAGTGCATATTTTGACGGTAACATGACCCTCGTTCGTAATAAGCGAGCGCTCGTTATAACTGCGGCCATCATAAGTCGGCTCGACTGTACACCCCACTGGCAGCCAGAAGAGGAAGAACGGCGCGCACATATCATGCGCAGAAAACAACTAAAACTCCAACAGATAATTGACACGCGCCAACATTCAGCTTCAAGGTAATCTCTTCCTTTTTTGCGACAACGCTACAGAGGGTGTGCTGATACAATCATCCTGAACCCTTGCTGTCATGTGTGCTTCTATTCTTCCTCCCATCACCCAGTCTCGGTTTCTGCCTCTCACGATGCATTCTTTATAATTTGTTTCGCTGGCGTTGGTGTCATCTCTGCAGTCCCTGCGGTGTTTTGCTGCGTGATCTGAGATTGGTACACGTGTCACGTTGTAATCATCATCATCATCATCTTCAGCCTTACTACACCCATTGCAGGGCAAAGGCCCCTCCCATGTCTCTCCAATTAACCCTATCCTTTGCCAGCTGCATCCACCCTTTGCCTGCAAACTTCTTAAGCTCATCCGCCCACCTAACCTTCTGCCGCCCCCTGCTCCGCTTACTTTCTCTTGGAATCCACTCCGTTACCCTTAAGGACCAGCGGTTATCTTGCCTTCGCATTACATGCCCTGCCCAAACCCATTTCTTTCTCTTGATTTCGACTAGGATGTCATTAACCCGTGTTTGTTCCCTCACCCACTCTGCCCGCTTCCGATCTCTTAACGTTACACCTATCATTTTTCTTTCCATGGCTCGCTGCGTTGTCCTTAACTTAAGCTGAACTCTTTTCGTTAGCCTCCACGTTTCTGCCCCGTAGGTGAGTACCGGTAAGATTATGCGGTTGTACACTTTCCTCTTGAGGGAAATTGGTAAACTGCCACTCATGATCTGCGAGAATTTGCCATATGCGCTCCACCCCATTCTTATCCTTCTAGTTATCTCCCTCTCATGATCCGGATCAGCTGTCACTACCTGCCCTAAGTAGACGTATTCCGTCACAATTTCTAGGCTCTCGCTGCCGATTGTGAACTGTTGTTCCCTTGCTAGGCTGTTGAACATTACCTTGGTTTTCTGCATGTTAATTTTTAGACCCATCGATTTGCTCTGCCTGTCTAACTCATTGATCATGATTTGCAGTTCGCCTTCTGAGTGACTCAGCAAGGCAATGTCATCAGCAAATCGCAGATTATTTAGGTATTCTCCATTTATTCTTATTCCCAACTGTTCCCAATTCAGGCCTCGAAATACCTCCTGTAAGCATGCGGTGAATAGCATTGGCGAGATCGTGTCTCCTTGCCTGACGCCCTTCCTTATTGGAATTTTATTGCTAACTTTATGGAGGACTATAGTAGCTGTGCAGTTGCTATATATATCTTCCAGTATTTTGACATAAGGCTCTTCTACCCCCTGATTACGCAATGCCTGTATGACTGCTGAGGTTTCCAATGAGTCGAATGCTTTCTCGTAATCAATGAAAGCTATATATAGAGGTTGATTATATTCTGCGCATTTCTCTATCACCTGATTGATAGTGTGAATATGATCTATTGTGGAATATCCTTTACGAAAGCCTGCCTGATCATTTGGTTGATTAAAGTCTAACGTTGCCCTCACTCTATTAGCGATTACCTTAGTAAATACTTTGTAGGCAACGGATAGTAAGCTGATCGGCCTGTAATTTTTCAAGTCCTTGGCGTCTCCCTTCTTATGAATTAAGATAATGTTTGCATTCTTCCAAGCTTCTGGTACAGTCGAGGTCATAAGGCATTGCGTATACAGGGTGGCTAGTTTTTCTAGCACGATGTCCCCTCCATCCTTCAACAGATCTGCTGTTACCTGATCCTCCCCAGCTGCTTTTCCTCTTTTCATTGCTTCTAAGGCTTTCTTTACTTCATCTTTCGTTACTGGCGGGATGACGCATTGCTGTGCACTGCTGTCTCATTAACGCTCAGATTACATTGGCTACTGTACAGGTCTGTGTAGAACTCTTCGGCTACGTTAGCTATCTTATCCATATTGCTAATGACATTGCCCTGCTTGTCTCTTAATGCATACATCTGGTTTTTACCTATGCCTAGTTTCCTCTTCACTGTTTTTAGGCTACCTCCGTTCTTTATAGCATGCTCGATTTTCTCCATATTAAACTTCCTTATGTCGGCTACCTTGCGCTTATTTATTAACTTTGATAGCTCCGTTAGTTCTATTCTATCTGTAGGGTTACATGCCCTCATGTTTTGGCGCTTCTTAATCAGATCTTCCGTCACCTGAGATAGCTTCCCGGTATCCTGTCGAACTGTCCTACCGCCTACTTCTACTGCGCACTCCGTAATTATTGTTGTCAGATTATCGTGCATTGAATGAACATCAAGATCATCTTCCTCAATTAAAGCCGAATATCTGTTTTGCAGCGCTATCCTAAACTCCTGTGCTTTCCCTCTTACGGCTAACTCGTTAATGGTCTTCTTCTTCACTAGCTTCTTCCGATCCCTCTTCAAGTCTAAGCTAATTCTAGACCTTACCATTCTGTGGTCGCTACAACGCACCTTTCCGAGGACGGCCACATCCTGAATGATGCCAGGTTTAGTGCATAGTATGAAGTCGATTTCATTTTTGATCTCACCATTGGGGCTCTTCCAGGTCCACTTCCTGTTTTCTCGTTTGCGGTAGAAGGTATTCATGATCCGTAAATTATTTCTATCCGCGAATTCGACTAATAACTCGCCCCTGCTATTTCTAGAGCCTATCCCATAGTCACCTACCACGTGGTCGTCAGCCTGCTTCTTGCCCACCTTCGCATTGAAGTCGCCCATCAGGTTGTAGTAATACCCCTTTAATCTTTCACTGAGACATCGGCCGTTTGCCCGATGTATTTCTTTCGATATGATGCTGACAATATATATATATATATATATATATATATATATATATATATATATACACACACACACGGCTCCTTCTTGGGAAGGAACAAAACGATCGCCGTGCCTATTCAAGCAAACTGTAAAGATGACGCCAACGCCTGCCAACCACAGTATGAATAATGCATCGTGATAGGCACAAATCGATACTGGGTTACAAGAGATATAGCAGAAGCACACATGACAGCGAGTACTCAGGAAGAACGTATCAACGCACCCTCTGTAGCGTCGCAGCAAAAAAGAAATAAAAATAGAGGATTACCTTGAAGCTGAATGCCGGCACGTGTAAGTTGTCTGTTGTCATTTTAGTTTTTCTTTACGAATGATATGTATGCGTTGTTTTCCGTCTTCTGTGGGGTGTATATACCGGATGGCCAGCCAGTAAGATTTCAGTTGCAAGTCGGCGCTCTGTTGTGTCTTCCTTGCTGTGTCCCAAATGTTGCGCTATAGCCATAGAGTACAGAAACCAACTCCCCCAACAAGTTACCTCGCCTAACTCGAATGAAAACACGCCAGCTGGTGCCTTTTCACACCATGCATCTTAGATGGTTTTATCAAACCGGGGAATAATTGCAAGGACTCCTTTAGAACTGACCAAGTGACGACTGCCTGCCGCCAGTTCATTGTGCTTGTTCACCTGAAAGCAGCTGCGTACCGGGAGGACGTGCTTCATTCTGAGTACACAAGGCGGTGTCTAAGCCGAGATGTTCGAGGGAATAGTGTGGCGAAGGTGTCTGGCGTGTAAAAGAATATTTTATCGATGACTTTTGTGTTTTCGTGACCTGTCCTTTTCGAGCGGCTTGTCAAGAATGTACGAACTAGTTTGGCATTCCATCCTGCTTGGAAGCAGGACGATCGTCTACTTTACCGTCGACTTTACAAAGCAGACGACGGAGGCCATGTACTGAACATCCAGAGAGCTCTTTGGAAATGTATTTCATTATTCGCACTCTTGACCTCGAGAGCTGAATAACCAGTCAAACCTAAACTTGTATGAAGCATTTATAGCCGGTTTTCACAGTTTACACATCAAAGCCCATCATTAATAAACCTCAGTTGGGGGTGGTGTTTTCCGGATTACACTCTCTGTACGGCCTCTAGCGTTCTACATTTGCTCGCCATCTCGCCTGCTAATGCTGCATTAACAAACAAAACTGTTTCTTCTGTTTATTTTTGTTTAGTTCTGTTTGTTTGAGGAAACTTCATGACAGGTTAACTTGCTGGCCTGCGGTATATTCTTAATACAGCAGCAGCGGCAGTGAGAAAGCGTAGCTTAAAATCCGTAGATAATGAAAAACTGCAGCTGGCCGTCAGTGATGTCGAGGACTGATAGCCAACTGCAGTTTTTCTTCAGATAGAAGGATGCTCGGATGGCTGAAGTACCGCGTTGTCATGGTCGTAACATGAGCTACGTAAGCTCAATAAGGTCAAGCCGCAAGCTGTGAAGAAAGAAGCCCAGCATCTTTGTGATGCCTTCAACCTGACAAAGCTGGGTACAGCAGTGAGAAAAAGCAAAGGAGTGTGCCTAAGTGCGTTCTTCACGGTGAAGACACATAAGGAAAACTGGCCTTTCAGGGTGATCGTGTCGGAAAAAGGCACCTGGCAGCACTCCATGGGCAAGTTTCTACAAGACTCACTGTCTTTGTTAGCCGTGGAAGATCCGTTCCAGGTTAAGAAGCCTGAAGAAGTCTCTGCTTTCCTTCATGGCTCATGCCCGAAAGGTGTGAGTGTTTTTTCCATCGATGTAAAGGTTCTTTACTACTCACTACCGCACCCCTCTCTGTTTGATGCGGTTAGAGAAGCCATTGAAGCAACGGGTACCGTACGGTTTCAGAACGCCTGCGGAATCAGCACAGAGAAGTTCCACGAAGCTATGGCCTTTTACCTAAGGTCGACGTTTATCAGCTTCAATAATGAACTGTTCGTACAGAGGCAGGGCGTGTGCATCGGCTCCTGTGTCGCACCTCTACTCAGCGATCTTCTGCTTGCAAAGGCGGATCGTCGGCTAAAAGAAGCGTTGCTCAACACCAACGTAATAAGGGTTTTTCGCTTTGTCGACGACTTCCTCATCGTCTACAAAACGTCTGATCAGGACCCAGGCAAGGACGTGGAGGCACTTTTCAAGGTATTTTCTGAAAACTTAGGAGAATTTGAATTGACAAAAGAACGGCCTGATGAAGGCCAACTTCAGTACCTTGACCTGCGGTTGTTTCCAAGTGAGGACCATCTGTGCTGGTGCTATGCTCCGAGGTCAAAGAAAAGCTTTTTGCCTTACTCTTCCTCGCATACGAAGCTCGTCAAACGAGCAATAGCCTTGGGCGCCTTGAAGAATGCCCTCAAAGGATCGTGCCATCACCGTCAGCAAGCTAGCACAGCGTCCCAGCTGAAACGTCTACGCGCAGCGGGCTTCCCGGATGCCCTCATTTCAGGGATCGGATTCAAGCTCCTGAAAGATCTCCGCCAATCTGGCTACCCGAAGAAGCCACGGAATGAAAAAGAGAAGAGGGCTGTTATGCCGTATCTACACGGGATCAGCCACTCGTTGAAGAAGATAGTAGGGCGTGCTGGAGTGGATCTCATTCTAACGACCGTTTACGAGAGCACGCCACTAACATCTGCACGGGATACGGCAGCACGCTGGCAAAACACGTGTCTGGCTGTCACTGCACACTTAGCTTTGGACGAAGCCAGATTTTGAGGCGATATAATCACCAGCACAAGCGCGAGCTGTATGAAGCTTTCATCATAAATAGGAAAGCCGCGTCATGCGTTAGCACACCATCGATGGCATTGACAAGAAAAGAGATTCAATATCTTGAATAACTATGACGACATGATGCGACAGAAGGAATTCTTCCTCGCCTTCCACTGTTTTTGTTTTTTTCTTCCTTTCTAGTATTCATTGTGAGCAATGCAATAAAACCTGCAGTTGTAAGTCAGCGCTGTGTGTGTGCGTGTCTCCTTTCTCGTGTCCCGTGTAAGCGCGCTGTTTTTCGGTGCGATCATGTACCAACTGGCCCGGCAACTGTCCTTAATGAGCTTAGTGTTCTGCTCGTGGTGGACCTCTCCTGTCCCATTAAAGTTCTCCTCTCTCTGTTCGTGCTGCTTTTCAGCGCTGCCTCTGAATGTATCTCCTGTATAGGTATTTTCGGCAAGTGAAATTGTCGGTTTTGATGAGCGTTCATTATACTTGGCTCCTGTTATTTGTACTGCGTGCGCTGTTTCTTCACTTCATGTTCTTAACCACAATGTCCCTTGTATGTGAGGTGCAGCATATACAAAGCATTAAAAACGAGTCGTAGAAATTTTACTCCATAGACGAGAAATTAAAACATTGTATGGGCCACGTATGCGGACCTACGTTGTGATTGTGCGGCCACTATTTTCGAAGAGCAAGAGGGAAATTAAGTAAAAAAAATGCTTCCCAAATCTCGCTCTTTCTTCGTTCTTGTATGGCCCAATATCACGGGCCAGACACCGTCCAGAGAGGAGAATATCAAAGAGCTCGGCGTATTAGCGTATGAGTAGACCGAGCGAGACAATGGACTTATGCGCATAACGGCACAATGACGGTGGCGAAAAAGAAAACATACATACAAGGGCCGAGCCGCGAGCGACCAGAAAAAGGCCTCATGCACAGGAGAAGAGTCGTTGCGTATCTCGGAGCTTACTCTGCAAAGAGAGTGGGGTAAACGGAAGTGGAAGAAAAATAACACGGCAAAGAAAAAGCAAGACGAAGGCAAGGAACCGCCTTCCCCTTCAAACCTTGGCCGCCTTCCGCTCGGGTCGTCACTTTTATTCACAACAGGCGACATAAAGCAGCGAGGGAAAGTCAGAGTGGCCAACGTCACGCCTCTTGATGACGCGAAGGCCCCGGGTGTCCAATGGCGAAGCTCCGGCGCAAGTGTAGCCAAGCGGTGCTGCGACTCTTTCCCCGGCGGAAGAGAAAAGGGGAAGCGCGGAGGGACCACCGACATCCGCCGCAACCTTTTGGGGAGCAGTGCGGCCGCCGCGGCTCACTCGACTCCCCTCGGCGCGGGACGCGGACCTGTTGCTCCTCTGCGGGATCTCCGGCAGATCAACGCAACCACTGCGAGGAGGGAAACGGGCTTGCAGCGCGCAACGATCACAGCGCCGAGCTTGGGGGACTCCAGTCGAGGAAACCACGTGAAAGACCCAGGTAAAAGGGAGAGGCGGCGCTGGGTTTTGAGGGTGTGTGAGATTGATAAATGAGCATGCTTGTGACCACGCGCACTGCTGAATTTGCCCTGTATGTAATATTTTTCCCGAGAACACCGTACATCATACACGACACACATTTCCTAGCGCACCGCTTTTCTTGAGTGCGTGAAACTTTAAGGTAAATGTAGTTCCTCCATCGCATTAGCTAAGAAATGCGTGCGCCGTTGCTGTGAGTAGAATCGCGTTGAAAGAGGCATGCAGAGATGAATCTGAATGTGAGGTACGTACTTTTCCGCGGAAATCTCATAATAAAGCAGAAGGCTCACAAGTGAACGCTGGACATGAAAATAATTGTCACCAAAATTTTACGACAGAATGACCTTTTACAGAATGAGCATGAGGATGCTGTACGGGTTGTATGAAAAAAAAAATGCTTCCCTTGCAAAGGCCAGGAGCTTATTGACTCCGAATGCAATGAGTCCCATGTCTTCTACATACCGCTGACGGCTTCTGTTAAATTCATACAGCAATCTTCTTTAGATAGCTTGAATACTTTAGTACAGTACATCGCGAGAACAAAGCACAGCTAAAAACTTGCTTGTTTCGGCTTAATCCATCACGAACGCTAAATTGCCCGCCTCAGATATACAAAGTAGAATTATATATATATGCGATATCAGTGCACGTTAAAGAACCCCACGACGTCGTAATTAGCTAGAGTCACTTTGGGAAGTTAAACTTTGGGACGTTAATATATATATATATATATATATATATATATATATATATATATATATATATATATATATATATATATATATATATATATGTGTGTGTGTGTGTGTGTGTGTGTGTGTGTGTGTGTGTGTGTGTGTGTGCGTGCGTGTGTGTGTGTGCGCGTGTGTGTGTGTGTGTGTGTGTGTGTGTGTGTGCGTGTGCGTGTAGTTTAGCTTTCGGGAGTATAACGTCCCAAAGTGACTGTGGCTAATTTCGACCTCCTGGGGTCTTGCACGTACACTGACATCACATATACAATTCTACTAATATATATATATATATATATATATATATATATATATATATATATATATCCGGAGGTCGTGGGTTCGAATACCACCAGCGGCATGGTTTTTTTGCTGCTTTATAAGTTATTTTCTTTAAGCGATAGATTAATCTAGGTATTATTATCCCACTGATAAGCACAACACATAAAAAAAGTTACACATTCCCCTATACACCTTGGTTTTGGTGACTGTTCGCTCCCTTCATAAAGTACGGCGGGTGTATGTATATATATATATATATATATATATATATATATATATATATATATATATATATATATATATATATGTATATATATATATATATATATATATATATATATATATATATATATATATATATATATATATATATATATATATATATATATATATATATATATATATATATATATATGAAGGGAGCCAACAGTCACAGAAACCAAGGTGCATAGGGGAACGTTATTTTTTTAATGTGTTGTGCTTATCAGTGGGATTAATATTACTTAGATTAATAAATTGCTTAAAGAAAATTACTTATATATATATATATATATATATATATATATATATATATATATATATATATATATATATATATATATATATATATATATATATATATATATATATATATATATATTGGTTCACGAGCAAATTTGTCCATAAAGCGAGTCGTCCGTAATAACGAATCACGAAGGAAAAAAACATGGTGTGATTATGGCCTGGTTCTGTGCATACTGGTGCCCAGTGAATTTGAACTTAGACATGATTTCCAAAACGACAGACCCATTATCCTGGCCACCATTGTGCTTGAAATAATATCGTGCAGCTTTACGTGCCTACTGGTCTATGATATGCTTGAAGACGTCTCGTGGCTACTTGACCTAACTACTACTACGACTGATCACATCTCACGAACCGCTACTATGCAATATCAGCACACAGCCGGCCGACGACTGCTGAATGCAGCTTTCTACGTGGCACAAGCCGGAGAGAGAATTTTCGTCGCAATCATTCATGCAATATAGAAAATAGTGAGGCGCGTCAATTCGGCAGCTTTTTACTGTAAAGTGTGAAACCACTAAAGAAAATGGCCATCAGTGAGCCATTTGCCCTTTTTCATTGCATTCCACTGATGTTCTGCGCCCAAAATGCAGAAATCAGTACACCTCATCGGGGCAGTAAAGATTTTGTTCTCATCTCTGTCCATATTACCGAGACAAAAATACATGGGTCCTATTGGGCACTGTGCATTTTCCCCTTTCCACTGTCCGGACAGCGAGTTTTCATATTAACGAGGCGTAAATACATTGAAAGAATTTGGTGCCCAGATAAACTGTGCATAAATCGAGTCGTCCATATTAACGGAGGTCGTATTATTGAGGCGTTACTGTGCTTATAAAGTAGACTGACACATGCTTAAAACCATAAGAGTTCACTGACGTTTCGACAGGGGACAAATCTTCATCAGCAATGTACAAGATTGTTACAGACCAGTATTTATAAGGGTTAGAAAGATGTTGGTACCATTACCTGAGTTAGAACCCAGCAAAGAAAAGAACATAGCAAAAACAAAAAAGAAAGAAAAGGTGTTACAAAAATAACACGTACGTACGCGTGCTGGGCACGCAGCGAGTCACAGACCAGAAGGATGTCCAGTGGCCGCATTCGGGACACAGTACAAAACGCTGTAACCCACACATGCACTGGAGAATGCGCACAAACACACTTGCCATCCCAGTAGAATTTCTGGTAAATTCATTGTCAAAGCACATCTTCTGCTTGTGTCAAACAGATATGGCGAATTAGTATCTAAGAAAGTGGGTATGAAAGGCGAGTCTTTCTCTCCAAGAAGTAAAGTTCCGCATACGTGCCGTTTTTGTGGCGCCTTTCCTTTATTTTTGTTTTTGCGCTTTTCTTCGGGGTTCTAACTCAAGCACATTTTGGTAGCCTTTTTCTAACCCCTATAAATACTGGTTTGGAACAACCATCTACCGCTCTGATGAAGACGGGTCCCTAGTCGAAACGTCAGTAAACCCTTGTTTTGTTATTAAGCGTGTGTAATGCTACAATTAAAAACAAAAATTAAATAAAAAGGAACACTCCCCTATGCTCTTTGATTTCGGTGGATGTTGGCTTCCTACATATGTAAGTCATAACGAGACCCTCGTTCCCTTTCCCTAGTCTACTGAGTACCTTAACGAGGGCCTCGGTTCTGGCAGTCTTGATGCCATATGTAGCATAACAGGGTCCTCGCAAAGCTTTCGCCCTCACCGTTCGATGATCTTTCACGTCACACTCGCTGTAATACAGGATGTACTACGTCCGCTGTCAGAAACGAGGGTCGCGCTTGTCAACACTCTCAAGGTTAGGTTGTATATAACATAAATACCACCGAAAGCAGAAGACTGGAGAGCCGTCGTCGTAGCTCAGGGGATAGAACACCGGACGCGAAAATCGGAGGTTGTAGGTTCGGATCCCACCGGCGAGATGTGATTGTATTTCTTCTGGTTTGTAATCAATTATCTGAAGCGATGAAATAATTACGCTATTAATCTCCCATTCTTTTTCAACAGTGATTGTCTTTGTTGGACATATATATATATATATATATATATATATATATATATATATATATATATATATATATATATATATATATATATATATATATATATATATATATATATATATATATATATATATATATATATATATATATATATATACAACCTTTTTCCGTAAAGTTTTGAGACTTATTTATTTTCTTCTCTAGAAATGATTCCCAAAAACGAATGTTTATGCATAGATGTAGAAAAATACGTTGTCACTAGTCTTCTGCGTATTCCAGTGTGAGTGAATATGGAGAGATGGACGACCACCTCGAACAGCGTGTAAACATAACATTCTGTGTAAATCTTGGCAAGACAGCCACACAGACGTATGAGCTCCTTCGTGACGCTTACGCCAACCAGACATTATCGCGGGCGCGAGTTTTCGAGTGGCACAAGAGTTTCGTTTCGGTGAGAACGTCGGTGGAAGACGACACAAGGCAGGGGCGCCCTTCAACCTCACGGAATGAAAACAACGTGGCTCGGATCAAGGAAATCGTACAGCACGACCGCAGAATTAGAGTCCGCATGCTATCAGATGCTCTCGGCATTAGTAAGACAACATGCCACCAAGTTTTGCGGGAAAACTTGGGGAAACGAAAGCTGATTGCCAGACTTGTGCCGCACTCCCTCACACAGGAACAGAAGGACACGCGGGCATCAGTGAGCGCTGATTTGATCTCCGAAGCAGAGAAGGATGCTGCATTCGTCGACATCATTATTGCTGAAGACGAAACATGGTGTTTTCAATACAATCCTCAAACAAATATACAGAGCACCGAATGGCGGTCTACAAGCTTTCCGGCGTCGAGAAAGGTGTGGCGACAGATTATCAAAACAAAGACGATACTGATAGTTTTTTTTTCGATGCCAGAGGTGTCATACACCATGAGTTCGTCCCACAAGGGCAGGCGGTGAATCAGGAGTTTTATATCCGCCTGCTCCAACACATGCGTGCTGCACTGCGACGCCGTCTCCCTGACTTACGGGCACCTGGACAATGGAGCTTTCTCCACAATAACGCAAGGCCGCATACGGCTCTCAGCGTGACAAAATTTCTCGCCAAGCACAGCATTACTGTACTTCCCCATTCGCCATACTCGCCTGACCTCTCCCCATGCGATCTTTTCCTGTTTCCTCGTGTGAAGAGAGCCCTAAAGGTCGCTGAATGGAGAGCGTGGAGGCCATTCAATCCGCCACGACAAAGGAGCTGACAGCCCTGCCAAAAGAAACGTTTTCCAACTATTTCCAAGATCTCAAAAAGCGTTGGAAGCTGTGTATAGACTGCAAGGGAGACTATTTCGAAGAGGTGCTGCACAAATGATTTAAATGTTAAACGCATTTTTTTTAATGGACCCAGTCTCTGAAATTTACGGACAAAGGTTGTATATCAGCAGACAACGCAAAGGAAATGAGGGGCTCGTTTTACAAACTTATGAAGGCAGCCAACAGTCACCGAAACCAAGGTGCATAGGGGAATGTGTAATTTTTTATTATTTGTTGTGCTTATCAGTGGGATAATTAAACGTCGATTAATCTATCGCTTAAAGAAAATTACTTATAAAGCAGAAGAAAAAACAACCATGCCGCCGGGGGGGATCCGAACCCACGACCTCCGAATATCGCGTCCGATGCTCTACCAACTGAGCTACGGCGACGGCTGTCCAATCTGCTGCTCTGGTGGGTATTTACGTTTTGCGTGTAAGCTAACCTTGAGAGTGTTCACCAGCGCCACCCTCGTCCATAGCGGCGGACGTAGCACGTAAATAACTAATGAAGCGGAATTTTAAAAATACTCTGAAAGAGTACCACACGACCGGAAACAGTATGTTCTTGGTTTCACCTAGCCGCGGTACGCCAGGTTTTTTTTCCGATCCTTGGTTCAAGTTAGATGAAACACCATGTATATATGGGTGTGTGCGGATAAGAACGGTAATCGAGGTCCCGTGAAAATTTTTTGTTTTGAATGAAAATTTTATGTGTTGGGAGAACGCGTCCACACAAGGGAATAGTACTTAGTTTTGCTAGAAACGCTGTAGATTTTTTTGTTGAAAAATCATATAACACACGAGCTGGAAAACGTTTCTTTCGCATAATGAACGTGAAACAGCGCAACGGCACAGGGACCAAGAAGAGAGCGGAAGGAAGAGTAGAAACGGACACAACACAGCAGTGATGTTTTTACTCTTGTCTTCTGCTCTCTTCTTCAGCAGACAAGAGAAGAGAAATGAGAGGCTCGTTATGACAAAATATATGAATAGGGGTTGGACTTATCAGTTAAAATCGAAAAATAAAACGATAAAGGTACGTTGAATTCAGTTTTCGGAATCCGGTTTTAGCCGAAAAAGGTCAGTATTCTTGCAATGCAAGGCATAGCTGGCTGGCTGTTGAAAGTCAGAGTTGAAATGAACTAAGCAGGGAAGCTAGGGGCATGATGCGACGGTTGCATTGTCGGATAAGCAGCGCAGTTGTGCGATTTGAGGTATTGCTCCGCTAGATTACACGCCTCTACAGACCGGGAAGCATCATCTCCTCGCCGCCTTCTAGTTAAGCACTCTTTGTTTCCTATCATCACCTGATTAGAGCAGTTAGTCGGTAAGTAGCTTTATCAACTGCATGTAGGACACTGACTCGAAACCGCCCATGGGCCTCACGAAAAATATTGGATTGAGCGGCAATTCTATCGCTGCCATCAACATGCAGACCACGTGATGCCCCGCCCTCGCGCACAACCCAGTGCGACAACCCAACGATAACATGTGAACCTAGTTCTAACTTCCACTTCCATTTTTGTCTGCCGGCTGTCTCATTTAACTCGAGTTACTCTTTTAATACCGATAGCAATTTCTTCTTCAAGCGCAGTTCCAACTATCACCATTTGCACGTTAATAACTGGTAAATAAACGGGTCAGGATGACTAATACACCGAAACAGACTTTAGGCAACTTTTGACGGCACAGAACTGCAACATTAAATCGCCGAAAAAAGTATGTTTTTTATTCGTCGAAAATAATAGTCGCCAAAAAATCCGAATCTTGTGCTCTGAAATAAAAACCGAAAAAAGTCCGCCGAATTAAAAAATAAAAGCCGAAAAGTCCAACCCCTATATATGAACGAAGCCGACAATCACCGAAGCCAAATAGCACAGGTGAATGTTTGTTTTTTATATAATTTGTGAGCTTTATCAAGGGTATATTAATGCTGCAATTTTTTTATCGCTTAAAGACCATTGATTCGAGAGCAAACAACCACATGCCACCGTTGGGAACCGAACACACGACCTCCGAATTTCTACAAACTGAGCTATGGCGGTGGCTGTCGAATCTTCAACATTCGGGGGTATTTATGTTGCGTGTAACCTCATCATTCGCGAAAAAACAAGTACACTAATACCCCATTGATTAAGCCCACCAATTATACGGTATAGAAACAGAGAAACCTTCCCCTATGCTATATTCTTGGTTTCGATGATTGTTGGCTTCTTGTATTATACTATAAAAGAAGCCAACTACACCGCTGACAACGCTATGCGTCTCGTCGTATCTCGTGGTGCATTCTTTGTGACGTCTGTTCCGAACTTACTGCACTCCTATGTTATTATTAAACATTTCTGTGTGCGTGTGCGTGTGTGTGCGTGCGTGCGTGAGTGCGTGCGTGCCATTCAGCCTGCCTGCAAGGTAGAACAGCTTTCTTTGTAGTAACCTGTGCATAAAGCAAAGTGTGCTCTACAAGCTGCTCAGTGCACGTGTAAAAACGTAAACCTCGCCAGGGAATTCACACTGACAAAAGAGGAGTACTGAAGAACAAGGGGTATAATGCCACTCGCAAGCTTTGAACAATGCCACTTTTCCTCCTCATAGAATTGATTGTAGACCCTCAGTTTTCCTTCCAGGTGATTTCTGGAAGACAAGTGAAGGATCAGCGTTAAACAGCACAAATGCAGTTTTGTAACTAAGAGTTCAGTTAAAAAGTACTGCCAGCATTTCACAGTTGTTGGAAATGTGTCAGTGATTACTCCAACAAATACAACAAATAGGAATTGATGACTTAAGAACCTTCTGACCTGCCAAACTGTCAAATAAACTAGCAAGCTCAACAGAGGCAGACTCAAAACCTCAGGCATACCTAGAGACTTAAGAAATGCACTGGCGGTCCTAGGTGTCTTTTCCAAAGCTTGTGTGTGCCTCAACTTGTGATCCATAAGCTACCCCACGGTCTGTGCTTGAGCCCAAACAGGCAAGCAGTTTGCGCAGGAGAATTTTTCACAACCCAGACAGATAAATACGGAACGCCCTTATACCCCTGTCACACGGGCATTTCGAGGGCCCTCGAACCGATAGTCTATCGACTCAAAGGCGATCGAGCGCTGCTACACGGGCAGTTTCAATGGCGATCGAGTCAATAGCCTATCGAGTCAACGGAGCAGCACGGAACTCCATCGAGATTTCGAGGGGCTTCGAGCGCTGCCCAAGGCTGCTAGCGTTGCTTCGAGCGGCGCCAAGCGCACTTTTGTACACGACACATTCACGTACAAAAACATGAACATACATTATTCGCATAAAATTTAATGCAAGCAGTCTGTAAAATTGTTCTAAAATTATATTAGACTGATTTTAAGGGCATTAATTTTGCTTTGCAGTCTTTGCGTTGCTTGCGTATTAACGTTGACAACATGGCGGCGCCCCGCCCGCCCGCTTCACAGCGATAACAGCTTCGTCGCCAATCCCTCAAAGCAATATCGTGTTCTAAGCTGTTGTATTCGCCTTCGATTTGCCCATTCTTACCCTCGCATAAAGTTTCAAGAGACAAATAGCTCTTGTTTTTCAGATATTATAGCGATTTCCCAGGTCTTAAGCCTGACGAAGCAGCGCTCCGACGCAGTTGGACTGGCTTGGTTTTGGCTCGCCTTGTATTAGAGTGGCTACAGCAGTGTCTGCACATGTCCGTCGCGTAAGTGCAATTAAAATGGTTTTGAACGACTTTCGCGTATGCGTGTATTTCAGCATTTAGTATACATTTATCAAATATTTTCGTTATTTTTGCAAAATCCAATGTAGCGATTGTGGCGCCACACATCCGTGGCGTAAGACACGAGAACCATTTCAATGGCCATTGAGATTTGCCGTGTAGCAGCGACGAGTTCGATGGCGATTGAGAATCTCGAAGACCCTCGACTCGAGGGTGATTGAAACTGGCCGTGTGACAGGGGTATAAAATGGGAACGCAGTCGCCGTTAAAGACACGACAACGTTCAGGCTTCTCCGCACTGAGAGAAGGTGTGCGGAGAAGCCCGATGGTGGCATCAACTGCGGTCAGATTTTAAATTTCTGCTTCCGCCCGAGCACTGTTGTACATCGTTGTGCCGTCAAGCAATGCAGTGCGGACATTCCTTTGGATGACGTTTAATTTCTTCTTGTGAGCAATCGTTTTGGAGTTTAACATATACCGCACCCGTAAATGACGCCATCACCCCGCTCCCCTTCCCCGAGACCTTGTGCCGTGCGAAGAAGCGCGGACGGCGTCGTGATTTTAATCGGCGATTAAGTCCCCATTACAAACTCTGGGGAAAAATACATAGTATGATTTACCTGCAAGTTCCACACATTCGATACTTTAAACTCGTCTAATTCTAAAACCTACTTAGTTTCCCCTTAAAACCCCACGAACATCAAGCGGGTGCTTGATTCGTACTCCACAATATTAGCCCAAGCGCGTTATATTCGGAAACGACGTAACGGGTGTTTGCGTAGAAATCAGCGTCAGATGCTGAGGTGAGAACTGTGGCGAAGTATAATGAGCCATTACTTTGTAATGAGTAATACGCAAGTCGGTATCATGAGATAGGGTTTCGTCCCAGCCCTTTCACAAAAGTAGGGCGGGTTTAGCTACTGAAAGGAAATGCAGCTTCTTTTTAGCTTCACCCTGAGCAGCTCTAACATAAAATATTTATTACGTCATGGTATGTATCATCTTAGATACATTTCCCCGAAGTTAGCACAGTCCAAATTCCAAAAATATTGGGAAACAGAAACAGAAATACAGGAGGCATTGCACACAAGAAGAAAAAAACAAGTCACACTAAACTGCGGAGTGCACCAGTTGAAGCTGAGCATCGTGTCTGCTGCTTACTTGCAGCATCGTTGAAGGCGAGTGCATACTGTTCATCGCCTGGTACTAACCCCACGTCTTGGACTGCGCGATGTGTTACGCTCTTAACAGCTCAGAAACTAGGCACACGTGCGTCCTTGCGTTACTGGGGCGCAGGCTGTCGAGAAGGAAAGTACTCGGACACAACTATCACGTCGTCATCGTCCTCATTTGCTTTGGGTGCCACAGACGTGGTCTCTACAGCAGCGGCATAACTGCCCGGGTGTTTATCGCTGTTTTCTGCCTTGTGGTCAGAGGTATACACTCTTTGTTCGAGGTCGCCTTCTTTGACTATGCGCCCGCTTGTTTCCCCATGAAAGGAAGAATGAGGCCACTGGCCAACCTCGTCATCATCGTCTTCAGATCGTGTGGATGGCATAGACTCTGTCTCTCGTTCCCAAGACTCTAATTCTCTATTGAGAGCATAAATGTCCGGAGCTCTTCCATTGGTGGAAAAATCAGGCCCCTGACTAACCCCGTCATCATCGCCCCCAGACGGTGTGGGTGGCATGGGCTCTGTCTCTCGCTCCCAAAAGTCTAATTTTGTGTTGGGAGCTGTGGTGGGAGCACAGCTGCCCGGACCTCTATCGCTGGTCTCTGCGTTGGGGTCAGATGTATACACTTTTTGCCCCAGGTCACCTTCTCGGATGATTCTCCTATCGTTTTCACGAGGAATGGAATCTAGGATCCACTGACTAACCGCCTCACTACTGTTTCTTGCTGGTCTAGCAAACGCGGCCAGTGGGTTTTCAGGTGGAGCCTTTTGTCCTGGCTGACTGGTCTGCTGAGCTGCTCTCATCTCGTCATCAGCAGAGCAGTAAGGGACCGTTGATATATGTTCACCTTCAAAACAGGTTTGCTGCACCTCTACATGAGCATCAGAGTCATATGAGAAGGGCTGGAAAGGAGTATCACTGCGGTAATCTCCGAAATCTCTCGCGGCAAAGTCATTCCCAGCATGTACTGCTTCCATGATGACAGCAGTCTCTGGACGCACTATTCCGCGAGTACCTGCTTCTTGATCTAGTTGGGAGGAGGTGCCCTCAGGTCGCAAACAGTTGCTATCAGGGCTGAGAACTAGAGTATTGAGAGCAATGGAGTCGGCAGGATACTTTTGAAATCGATTCGTTGTGGCGGGAATGGCATGTCCCAATTCTTGCGTTGCGTCACGAGGCAGGTAAGATTGCAAAACTTGTTCTGGTGTAACCTCACGATTCGATGTAAGGTATTGGCCTCTTTTGGTGGCAGCTAGGGGAAAATGTCGTGAATAATCAAGGGATACGGCGACTTGTGGTCTCCCCTCTGAAAGGAACCGGCTATCCATGGGCTGTTGCTTCCTTGAGAGTTGTTTTGAACTGGCGAGCGAGTCGATCTTGCTTACTACTCTGTCTCTGTACTTGGCATTTACTGGGAAAGGTTCGGAGGCCAGCGTAGTCGATTCAGAGCAATTTCTGGTCTCATACTGACTGCGCCATCTGATACTGGATTCGTTGCATCGTCTCCTTCGTGACCGACTGCGCCTACTCGTTCCGGAATCACTGCGCCGTCTGGTAGCGGATTTATTGCGTCGTCTGTTCCCACAATGGCCGCTCCGTCTAGACCTGGATTCACTGCGTCGTTTCTTTCCAGACTGCTTGCGCCTTCTAATCTCGGAATAACTGCGCCGTCTAGTATCAGATCCACTGCGTCGCCGACGGCTGGCTTCGATTTCTCTTCGGTGTAGATTGAGCCGTCTTTTGGAATCCTCAAGATAATCGGCGGAAGACCTGGCTGAGTCGTGCGTCCGGCGTAACCTGCGCGGCCCGCTGTAGCCTTCATTCCCCGAGGAAACTGCCCTTTCGACAGAGCGAGCTTTGTTCGCGGGCCGTGGAGTGATGCATTCTTCTTGCCGCTGGAGCCATTGCTGGCGTTGCTGGTCCTGACAGCACGCTGACTCACCGTACCGACCGCGCTGACTCTCGTACACGTGCGGTGGAGAGACGGAGCATGCGCGGCCCTCGTACGAACACCAATGGAGCCTAACCTGCGAATTCGTCGGGGGACCACCCGGGACACACAGCGGCATGCATCGGTTAAATGGTACGTAACTCGAGCGCCAGCCAGCCAAATTCGAGGATGACTCACCAGGGAAACTCATCGGATAGCTCCGTCCCGGTTCGAAACTGAACGGCTGCTGTGGCGGCGCAGAGGGCTCGCTCATGAATTCAGACCTCAGGTGTGACCGGCCGGCACTTGCGCACGGTTGCCTTGGCAGTAGGTTCGATGGCCTGAAACCGAAGGGCGGATCCCAGACACCTCCGAATGGGCGCCTCCCGCGACAAGGTGTCGTTGGTGGATCGAAGTTCTGGAAGCCGCTGGTGCCATTGCCATGCTCGAAGAGGCTACTGCCACTGAAGGAGTCGTCGCGCCTTCCTCTTTCGTCAAACGTGTAGCTGATGTAATGCTGAAACCCCATCGAGGTCGAGGAGATCGGGCTATAACCATGTGACTGCTTGCTGTCACCGAAGTATCGAAAGGCGTTGGAGCCATGGCCACCCCCGAAGAACTCACTGTCGTCAAAGTAGCCGTAGCTCATGCTGCTTTCTTCGCAGGTGGAGCGGAAGAAACGCTGCAACTACACCGGGGCACAGCCTTTCTGCAGAAGGTTGAACTCCGCCGAGGTTTGTAACGAAGCACCACTTCTGTGTCGAAGCGTTTCTGCGCCTTTATGCGAAGTCGTGCATCAAACTGGACACTTCTTTGTCTATATAGACTCCATAGCATTATGGTAATGAAACTTCTCCGTAACTCTATGGAGAGCTTGGTACACTGCCCAAAGCGGCCGCGCGGCGGCGCTGGCGTCAACAAAGGGTCATGTTTTGGCGAGCGGCGTGGCGGGCGGGTGTCTCTATCCTACCTTTTTGGAATAAATGTTTTCAACTACTACTACTGTGTAATAATAATATTAGTAATAATTATTAATAATTAATAATAATTGAATAATTGGTTTTGGGGGAAAGGAAATGGCGCAGTATCTGTCTCATATATCATTTGAGACCTGAACCGCGCCGTAAGGGAAGGAATAAAGGAGGGAGTGAAAGAAGACAGGAAGAAAAAGGTGCCGTAGTGGAGGGCTCCGGAATAATTTCGACCACCTGGGGATCTTTAACGTGCAGTGACATCGCACAGCACACGGGCGCCTTAACGTTTAGAAAGCTACGTTTTGCGATATGCGGTTGTGTCGTTTTCTTGTTGCGGCATTTTATCAGGTGCAGTTTCCAAGTATGCGAGTGCCTTTGTTGTGAAACGAGCGCGTGCTGTGAATGATGCCCTCACCTCCTTGTTGCGTGACGGGCTGCCGCTGCGGCTACATGGGCAACGACGGAAATGTGTCAACTTTTGCGTTTCCCGTCCGACGCCGAACTGCGAGAGGAGTGGAGGTGCCCCACCCCTGAAAACAAATTGGTGGCTTCTGCTTTGATTCGCCGTGCGTGCGCGTTCGTGAGAAACATTTCGATACCACGGCTGTTTCGCTGCGACGTGGGCTGCCCAAGCTGAAGTCTGACGCACCTGACGCTGTTCCGAAGGTATTCGAAGGGCTTCCACGATACGTAACCAAGAACAAGCCGCGTTCCCGGTTATCAGCAAGCGACGCCGTATCGCATCGGATGCCTGCGCAGCAGCAGACGCTCCGGATATCTCGTGCACGAACTACCCGGCCATCGACAACGCTAATAATAATAATTGTTTTTTTTTGGGGGGGGGGAGAGGAAATGGCGCAGTATCTGTCTCATATATCATTGGACACCTGAACCGCGCCGTAAGGGAAGGGACAAGGGAGGGAGTGAAAGAAGAAAGGAATAGAGAGGTGCCGTAGTGGAGGGCTTCGGATTAATTTCGACCACCTGGGGATCTTTAACGTGCACTGACATCGCACAGCACACGGGCGCCTTAGCGTTTTTCCTCCATAAAAACGCAGCCGCCGCGGTCGGGTTCGAACCCGGGAGCTCCGGATCAGTAGTCGAGCGCCCTAACCACTGAGCCACCGCGGCGGGGCCCATCGACAACGCTAGACGCAGCAAATCATGGTGAGCCTCAATGTCAACACAGATCGTTCCCTGGTGTCATTATGTCAGAGCTTGAAATACTAAATAAAGGCACTGGCTGGAATGACACCTTTTCATTTGTTTATTTGTTCGTTTGTTTGTTTTAGATGTTGTACAAAGTTTGGACACAGCCTGTCAAACCGCGCAAAGCCCACCCGCAATCCTGGGCTACATTAACTAAAACTGCAGCTTCGCAAGACGAAGTATCTGCTCCACGAGTGTCTTCAGAAGCTTGGTAAAGTCACAGAACGTGCAAACGAGCTGAGCAGCTGTATGTGCGAAATGCCCAGCTAGGGCAGGCAAAAAGTCGAGCCCAGCTCCTATGCGTTTACACTTTATGCTTTCTGTAGTTTATATGACCAAAGTGTTCATTCCGCTAATGCATTCGCTTCCTCATTTCGCGCATGTATACCGCTGCAGACGGTGACGGGTAAGTTGCGAAAATATTTGACATGTTAAAGCAGGCCACTGTACAGTGCTGTTATAAGCACTAAATCATAGAACGGCATTATTCGATGGGAATCGGGGTAATTAGCGGCGCTGTGCCGTAGCGTTGTCACTTTACGAATAGCGGCACCCTGCGGTATCATATATGCAAGCCGAGTGCGAAGCGGTCCGGCGTTCTATGTAAGCCGAGTGCGACGCGTGCTCGCGTTCTCTGTCTGAGGGCGCGCATGCTCGGAACTTGTGTGCCCTTCCCCTTGCGGGTATAAAATGAGCACGAATAAACTCCACGTCGGCGCTCTTGTGCGGAACTGGTCCCGACTGTCACTCTGCCGATGCAACTAACGATACACCTGCTGGCAGAATAGTAAAGCTACCCCGGCCGAAATGCGCCATTTATAAGCTAAAAAGATGAAAAAGTGAAAATGCCCTATTCGGCGCAACTTTCGTCAGCGAAGTGGAATGCACTGTGCTTCCGGGAGAGAAACGTCGTAATGCCGCGCATAGCAACAGCCAGCACGACGTTTTGACGCGCTCTTCCGCTGCAGTCGCAGACGCTTAGCCGGGCAATGCTTAAGCCATCCAATAGAATCCCATGCCAGCTAGAGCTTAGCGTAGCGTAGTATAACGCGGCCTACTGTTAAACCTAAAGTCGTGACCACTGAACCCGGTGAGCAACCCAAGCGGAGCCCGAATCCAATGAGCGCCGTCTGCTAACGAGGTCTTTGCCTTACCGCGCACTTCGTTGCGTTCACGTGTATGTTGTAGGTTAATGAGCGAGCACATTGCACTTTTCGGCAATGTTTTAATGTCACATTAAGCATGAAAAGTCTCTACGCAGCAGCCAGACGATTACGGATACGGAGCCGGACGTGGCGCTCTTCCTCTATACAAGTGTCAAGTGAGCTGCGATTACGCAACTGTAACGGATACAGGACGTCCGCTTCTATCACTCACGAATAATTAAAAGACCAAATAACAGCACGGGCTTAGAAGGTAGATTTTCTGGTATAACCACACCATACCCCGCCGGGCCTGTCTACCGATCGCTGATCCTTTTCGGCGGTGGCGCCTCTTGTGGCCACTTTTGTCCCCAAACCAAACTTCAGTGGGAATTTCATGAGAGTAAAACTATAGATGGACTAAAGACTCTGGTGCAGTCAAGCGAGATCGGATTGGATTGGATTGGATCGGAGAAGCTTTATTGATCTAAAATGTCAATGTGGTGGGATTATTATTATTCTTAATGACCCTCTAACGGAGGGCAACCTTGCCCACCAAGTCCGCAAGCTTGGCTTGCGTGTTCTTGTCCGGCTCCCTCCGAAGCCTAAGCCAGGACTTCCGGGAGGGAGCCGGTAGAAGGTCTTTTGAAGGTGGATTTTCCTTACAGTCTCATAGGATGTGTTCTTCTGTTGCTATGCATGTTGCCGCAATTGGCGGTAAAAGTGGAAACAACAATGCAGGTGGCGCTAAGTAAACATTAGTAGAACTAATATTGATTAGATGGCGTCACTTTAGCAGTTTGTGCAGGACGCGCAGTAGGATTGAAAAAATTCGGAGGACGCTTACACCTGGACTCCATGTACGCGAAAACTCACGCGAACGCGAAGGCGACGGCGGCGGCGACGGCTGGCGTTCGCTCCGTCGCTTCTGGGCAACCTCCATGCAAGCGAAGGCGGCAGGCGACGCGAACCCGCGACGAGCGCAGCGGACTCCGTGCTTTGCGCACTCAAGCTTAGAAACACGCCCGTAACCTGTTCTCTCCCTTAAAATTTTGTGAGTGTGCCTCATAGTCAGGGCCAAAGGAATATTTCCTCTACGGCAGCGGTGTAGCTGCAGTGGAGATAGCCAAAGGCGTGCTTGCGGAGACGAAGTCACATCACGGGTTCACGGGGGAGGTGTGCTTTCGTTCGGTGCCTGTGCACTCCGGCTTAGTAAAAACACTCCCATAAACTGTCACCGCAGTTTGATTGTAAGTGAGCAAACTATAATTTACCAGTGAGAATGCGCGCCGCGAGTGTTTCTGCACAGTTGGAGCGCAGCGGCACGGTGGATCGAGTGCCGGTACCCGCGGCTCGACACGCATCTCCCCCTGCAGTACGCCCGCTCGCGTAGCCCGCTCCAAATGCTGTTAGTCCTCCGCACCCAACAAGTAGATTGTTTTAATTATTTAAATCATGCGGGTCTGCCTCTCAGCTACAAAACCAAATATTTTATAGACGGTGGCGGTGACCAAGACGACGGGCGGGTTTCGTGAGATGTACCCGTGAGAAACAGTAGACAAACCGGAAACGACTTTGGGGAGGCTCTGGTTGGCCAGTCGCGTGGGGGACTTCCGGACGACGAGCGAAATTTTCTGTGGGTGCAGATCCGAGCGACACGGCAAGCGACGCATGCATTTTGCTTCGCGCGACGGCGTCGCTCGTCGCTTGCCGCCGTCGCCTTCGCGTTCGCGTGAGTTTTCGCGTACATGGAGTCCAGGCTTTATTTAAGCTTTGCTTTTAAGGCCAGGACGCGACAGCGTGTTGCAGCATTTCCAAAGAATCCACGGAACGCCATCGTCCTTCGGTGCGACCCCTTGCCAGGGCAATTTAAGGAAAGGAAACATACCTTGGTGGACACCCGAACCGTGCCGTAAGGCAAGGAAAATGAAAATGAAAATTTTTAATGAAAGAAAAGGACGCCTGTCTCATATCTCGGTGGACACCCGAACCGGGACCTAAGGGAAGGAAATTGAAATGAAAATTGGTTTTAAGGAAAGGAAATGACGCCTGTCTCACAATTCTCGCTGGACACCCGTACCTCGCCATAAGGTAAGGAAAATTTCTTCCCTTACGGCGCGGTTCAGGTGTCCACCGAGATGCGCCATTTTTCGCTCACGGCCAAAGATGCCGATGACGCCGGCTTTTCTGCGAAGGTGCACTAAAGAGGAATCTGAACTCGTCTTTTTTACCGCGGTAAGTCGATCTGCACGCTCCTGGCATTCTTAGAAGCTTCGAATTATTGTCCTGTGCGGCCGATTGCCCTAATTAAATCGAATTAAACGTCCCGGCTCCCGCCTTTTTTTTTTAACTCAAGAGGGTAGGTAGGCAGAGTCAACCAACGCGTCAGCCAGTCCCGTGGCGGCTTCGCTTTTGCTTTTATTTAGTTTTTGGGTTTCTGTGAATAAGCAGTTTCAGGCACAGACAATATTGCCACTAATTATGCCCACGGAAATAAAAATACGCGTGGACTTTTTGATTTACGTATCACTCCGCCGATGGCAGAGCGGCAAGCCACCGCGGTACTGGCTGACGCGTTGGTTGAATTCTCATACCTATCGCGTTGAGTTCAAAAAAAGGGCTGGAGCCGGGACGTTTAATCCCATTTAATTAGGGCAGTCGGTCTTACAGGACAATAATTCGAAGTTTCTAAAAACGCCGGGAACGTGTAGATCGAGTTCCCGCGGTAAAAGACGAGTTCAGATCGCTGAATGGTGCACCTTTAACGCTGTCGCGTTAATAATTAATAAAAGCGAAATGCAGTACCTGCCTCCTTTTTGTAGGGCTCACCGCAACTGGGCTACGCTAGGTAAAGGGAATGGAGTTATCAGACCGAACTACGCCTACGATTAGTCGAGTGGCCAGCGTGCACCTGAGACGTGTGCGAGTCGCTCCTGTCTCCTGGAGTGCGTGAGCAGAGTGGGTGGGCAGAGTGCCGGCATTTCAACTGTTTTAAGTGAGTGAATGTTCCCTTCTACTTATCGTTTTCGTGGAGTCAACTGCCCTGTATTCAGTGAGCGCGTTGAGGGGGTAGCCTTGTTTTCAAACAGTGAGCAGAAAATTCACAGGGGAGGAGATTCCTCGTGCCATGTGACCTGACATCCGACTCCATGGTGGCCGATGCGCTTGATGTGAACAGTGTTTGCGCGTCCGTGAGGAGCGGGCGCAGAGCCAACTTCGTTTCCGTAACTGTTTGTACTCACTGGTGTCTTTGGCACAACTATGCAGTCTCAAAAATGTGGAACACCCTCAGAATCAGTTGTCTCTGGATGATCCATCACCTCAGTTGGATTTCATCTCATCCACATGTGCGTATCGACTTGAGCAGTGCGGCCGCCGCGGCTCACTCGACTCCCCTCGGCGCGGACCTGTAGCTCCTCTGCGGGATCTCCGGCCGATCAACGCAACCACTGCGAGGAGGAAAGCGGGCTTGCAGCGCGCAACGATCACAGCATTTGAGGGTGTGCGAGACACATACACACACAGAGTGAGTGAGTGGGTGAGTGAGTGAGTGAGTGAGTGAGTGAGTGTGTGTGTGTGTGTGTGTGTGTGTGTGTCTGTGTGTGTGTGTGTGTGTGTGTGTGTGTGTGTGTGTGTGTGTGTGTGTGTGTGTGTGTGTGTGTGTGTGTGTGTGTGTGTGTGTGTGTGTGTGTGTGTGTGTGTGTGTGTGTGTGTGTGTGTGTGTGTGTGTGTGTGTGTGTGTGTGTGTGTGTGTGTGTGTGTGTGTGTGTGTGTGTGTGAGAGAGAGAGAGAGAGAGAGCGACACACTGAAAAGGAGCAGGACAGGCGCCTTGGGAACTTTTTTTAATACGCAGTACCAACTCACCCAACGTCCAGCCATCTTGAACGCAGAGTTAGACGCGAAATACTTAGGTGCGATTGTAAGAGATACGAGAGCCTTTTTTGGACGACCGTTCTGTACGCCCCACCCAACGGTCCTCTATGCTGCAGTACGTTCACTATAGAGGCCGCACGGGAGCCCGGTCGCGGGTCCTGCAACACACGCGGTCGACAGCGGCTGCACACACATCTGCATGGTGGCGTCTGTTTCAAAGCACAGGTGCTTGGGAGCTTGATGTAGGACCCCACGACACTCTGCTGATTCTCTGCTCATAAGAGGACCAGGACTTTCGCGTTTCTTCGCCAAGAGTGCAGACGCGCTGTCATGTTAATTGGGGCTCCCATTTCTTCAACATTTCGTTTTGTGTTATTCAAGGAAAGGGCAAAGGAGCTGTTCTCCGAGCTTTATAACATTCTATGGGGTGAAAATGTTCTTTAGAGCTAAAACTCAAATCTGATTGTCTGCTTCACGTTACCCTGCTTTTTTAATAAAGGGCGCCTTGGACGTGATATATATTCTTGAGGATGAGACTCAGCGCGTGTTTTCGAACGACGTCAAAGAATAGCTTTACTTCCCTCAGGAGGAATAGCTTCTGGCGTTTAAGAGGCAACTGAAGCCCGCGGTTTACTGCCTTTTCAGGACAACGCCGGTGTTTCGGTCAGCGGGTTCCTTGAATTTCTAAACTTTTACCTTCGTTCTACATTATCCGTTTGGCAAGGGAGCATATTCGTTGAAAGAATGGGGCCCCGCCGCGGTGGCTCAATGGTTAGGGCGCTCGACTACTGATCCGGAGTCCCCGGGTTCGAACCCGACCGCGGCGGCTGCGTTTTTATGAAGGAAAAACGCTGAGGCGCCCGTGTGCTGTGCGATGTCAGTGCACGTTAAAGATCCCCAGGTGGTCGAAATTATTCCGGAGCCCTCCACTACGGCGCCCCTTTCTTCTTTCACTCCCTCCTTTATCCCTTCCCTTACGGCGCGGTTCAGGTGTACAGCGATATATATGAGACAGATATTTTTCCCAAAAACCAATTATTATTATTATTATTATTATTATTATTATTATTATTATTATTATTATTATTATTATTATTATTATTATTATTATTATTATTATTATTATTATTATTATTATTGAAAGAATGGAATATTCCTGCATTTCCGGTGTCCTGAGCGATCTGCTCCTCGTGTCTAAGGACCTTCGTGTTTCCCTGCTCTAAGCCTTTGCCAGCAGCCGTCAAGAATTTCAGGTGAGCCGATGACTACGTTGTCCTTTTGGATCATACCCGTGAATCTTTCCAGACTTGCATATCTGATATTCAAGAGGATTTACGTGGCGCCCTTCATCCCCTCGAGGTGACCCATGAATTCCCTTTAAAACACCCTTCACCCCCTCGAGGTGACCCATGAATTCCCTTTAAAACACCCTTCATCCCCTCGAGGTGACTTATGAATTCCCTTTAAAACACCCTTCATCCCCTCGAGGTGACCCATGAATTCCCTTTAAGACACTCTATCAAATTTCTTGACCGAAGACTGGTTTTTCATTCGGACCATGATTTCTGGGCCTACTGATCAAAACAGATGAAACCTGTTCTATTGTACCATCCGGATATCTCACTCGAAACTAGGGAAACGAAACATTGTCAAAATGCGATTTCTGAATCCCCGCTAGCTGATCATGCATCCACTTCGTTTAGTCCCGCTTCAGCCAACAGGTTGAGCGACTGATCGCCGCCGGGTGGCAGGGAGCCTGAAATATCAATTAAAGAAGCAGCCCGCTTGCAAGGACCCGTTGCAGGCCGCTCCTCCCTAAAAAGAGAGAGGAAAAAGAATGCGCACCACCATTCCTTATTGCTACGTTTCCTGCCGCCACCTAAAAAGAATCGGGCACGTGCCAACGTGGACGCGGTGTTCTCCGCCCATAACAATTCTTTCTATATTTTGAAACTCGTCAACCTGCCTAACAGAGAGGAAAGCGCATGCACCATGAACAATATATTGCAGTTCGTGCCATAGTGTCAGAGTTGACTCCATTCCCTTAAGTTAAGCGCCGTCTACATTGGCCAAACCGGTACGTGCGTCAATGACCGCCTACGTGAACTCCTTTGTGAAGTGCAAAAGGTAATTTCTGGGCACCTCGGTACTTCGGAAGCTGCTCCATAATCAGAAAAGGCGGTAATCGACTGATTAAGAAATTATAAAAGCCTTCAAAATTAACAGCTCCAAAGACCACTGCGTGAGCGCTCCGCCAATAATAGTTACTGAAAGAGAAAAAGCGTACCTTTTGCTAACGGCAATGGTCATCGAACATAGGCTTTCCTTTCTTGTTTCCTGTCATCCGTTTGCTTTTTCTTTCCTTTCGACGACCTCAGACATCGGCGTTCTTGCCTATCCAGTGTTTCGTTCTTGAGGAGTTGTTCTTCCCCCTTCCCATATTTTTAAAAGTTTCCTTTTCATTTTCCCCCCGCTTCATCAGCCCGCCCTTCCCGGGTGGATTTGCAGCAATCCTACCTTAGCCACGGTTTTCTCCCTGCTTCTGAACCTCCCCCGCACCTCTGCTTTTCGACTTTGATTTCGCTATGCTCGGCGCGCGTTCGTTTATGGCGTCACTCCACTGTGCTCACACGTTTTTCCGCGTTTTTGATGATGCCTGATGGATGCTTGCTTTTCGCGGTTGGCCTTTTAGAAGAAGCGCCACTCGTGTGGGGTTTTTCCTGGTGCTTTGGTTGCTTGTTTTTCTTGTTTAGTGCATAATAATAATAATTGTTTTTTAGGGAAAGGAAATGGCGCATTATCTGTCTCATATATATCGTTGGACACCTGAACCGCACCGTAAGGGAGGGGATAAAGGAGGGAGTGAAAGAAGAAAGGAAGAAAATGTGCCGTAGTGGAGGGCTCCGGAATACTTTCGACCCCCTGGGGATCTTGAACGTGCACTGACATCGCACAGCACACGGGCGAATTACCGTTTTTCCGAAAAACGGTAATTCGCCCCTGTGCTGTGCGATGTCAGTGCACGTTCAAGATCCCCAGTTGGTCGAAATTATTCCGGAGCCCTCCACTACGGCACACTTTCTTCCTTTCTTCTTTCACTCCCTCCTTTATCCCCTCCCTTACGGCGCGGTTCAGGTGTCCAACGATATATGAGACAGATACTGCGCCATTTCCTTTCCTAAAAAACCAATTATTATTATTATTATTATTCCATAAAAACGCAGCCGCCGCGGTCGGGTTCGAACCTGGGAGCTCCGGATCAGTAGTCGAGCGCCCTAACCAATGAGCCTCCGCGGCGGGGCTTGTTTAGTGCACATTCGAAACTTATCGAGTGTGCATCGATGGGCAGGTTATCCCGATTAATTTCGGGTCTCTTCTAATGGCAACAGGCAGAATTTTCAGGCTGGAGTTCTTCCGACACTCACTCCTGATTCGATACTTAGGGCGGCGTGTAAAGTATTGCGCGCCTTTCACGGCCCCGATTCTTTGGCACAGTTTATTTTAGCTGCCGCCGGAAGAAGTACCAAACTGAGGCGGCTCTTGCCAGAGATCGGTACAACATGAGCGCAGTACCTCTGTTATTTCTTGCGTCCATTTCTTGCTAGTGACACGGCCGCTTGATGCAAAACTTTCAACCGGCCGCGCTACTGAGAACTTCAGAGTGCTATGCTTAAAGGATCCATGCGGCGGATACAGCTGAAAGCGGGCGCAATGAACAATAAAATTCGGTAGAGACACTTATGACTGCTTAGTGGTGGGAATGGCAAATCCTTAGTTTTTGCTCGATAGACTTTCTTTCATTAAAGTTCTTTCTGCGAGATTGTTCAGCGCAAGCAAAGATAAGAACAAGACAGGAGACACACAGTGTGCCGCCCCTCTTGTCCTTGCCTTTGCTTGCGCTATGAACCCCTAAACATCAAGGTGAACTACCAACTCGCCCAACAGAAAGTTTTAATGGGTCGTCTGAGTGGTTTGACGCGCACGAAGACCGGACTTCGGGACTTCGAGCTGTACATGTGCGCCGCTAGATGGCGCGTGTATATAAGATGACGTCACGGAACCGACTCGGCGCGCGGGCGATCCCACTCGGGCACCGACTCGTGGGGGAAGCCGTCAGGTGAGAAGGAAAAGAGGTGCGTTCGTAGTGACGTCATCTGACAGATCCCCCTGAGTTGGAACCAATATGGGATCTCCCGCGCGCAAGGCACTCTCTCGCCGCAGCCTCTGATCTATGCAGCGCGCCTCGCTCGGAGACAATGTGATGACGTCATCTTTTTGGGACCATCTCTCGGCCTCAACAACAACGACGGTCACCGACGGAATTGCGTCTGATTTGGCTAGTAATGCTTTCGCATTAATAATTTGCACCTGGTGCGGCTGGGTAACATCGGCATTTATCCGCAATAAAATAAAACTCGATTGTTTAAACTACCAATTCGGAGGATGAAGGTGAGGTACGGCTGAAGAAGTAAGGGTGGGAGAGAACGAGCAAATTTTACGATGTGAGGGACGGCCAAGGATTTATTGGTAAGGGTGAGGGGGAAAGGCGAAAATGAAGGCATTTTGCCCCCTCTCTGAACTGTGCACTGTTGCGAGAAAAGAGCCGCATGGCGATCCAACTGTGACGTTTAAGTTTCAGTGCGCAGTGGTTTGCCATTATTCGTCAAGACACGTCATATGTCCGCGCCAAAGGCTCAATTCCCTTTTGGAGGTCATACCTTTGTGTTTTCGTGTCTTCGACCAAAGTCTTCGCTGCAGGAGCTAATGCACGACGCGCATTCACCGCCTTACCTTCCAATGCAGTATGGACGATGAACAATTCCTGGAGGCGGGCCGCCAGCTCCTGGAATTCGCGCTCTCGTACTGGAACGGGCTGAGGAACCGGCCCGTGATACCCGACGTGGCACCCGGATACCTGGCCGCCCTGGTGCCCCCCGAGGCGCCGCAGGAGCCAGACAAGTGGGAGGACATCTTCAAAGACATCGAGAGAGTCATCCTTCCAGGGGCAAGCCGCTTGTTCGCAAGCCACAATTCTTTGTCATGCGCTTCTCACGTTTGTCACGATCCCAGGCACATGCAAATAATGTGGCCTGGTTGTCGTCACGGGTTCTAACAAACGTGACAGTGCCAAAATGTAGCCCGCACGAATGTGTCTCGGTGCATACGGAGCGTGAGCGCTGATCGAGGACGTATTGTCCTCGGTTAAGGTGAAAATAAAGAGTTGCAATGGTTATAGCTGCATGTATAGTCTCCCACACAAGTTTCCGGAACACAGGGGTCCAGGACAGAACTGGATTTCTTCGATTAGCACGAAGGTCGCGCAGGGAAGTGAACACCACACACTTCAGTTCCTATCAACATGCTTATACTCCAAACAATTCGTAATTTTCATCTCTTTCGTGTTCCGAAATTTTGAGGGCACTTGTACGCATGTGTGGTTGCAAAAATATAAAACATTACTGAAAGAAAGAATGTACAGTCAGCCTTGAATGAAACGCGAACATGCATATACCGTACTTCTGTACTTTGCAGCGATATACTACTTTACAACCGGTCTATGAATATGTATGTACTTCGGTAGATCCTTTACCCAGAAACATTATTCAGGCTAGTTGTACACCGGAGCTGCAAGTACACAGGCAGAATATTTTGATTTGTCCACAGCTGCTCTTCACGTTTCGTTTTGGCCTGACTGTACAGCCATCGACAAAATTTTGCGAGATGCCGGAGCGGCGTTTTGAAGCCGCCTTTGCGCCACTAGGCGGCGCAGTGGCCGCGTCGAGGCTGCGCTGGCCGATGAGCAGGCGCATGCGCGTCCTATATTCGTCCGCTTGCCTGTCTGATAGCTCGCTTCGCGTGAGCAGCTGCTTTTTCTGAGCTTGGCCGGGGGCGGCCGCTTTTCTCCGCTTAAAGGCCGCTGTACGATCGCTTTTTTTCCGCATGCGCACGCATCGTTGCGACAGTGCGCAAGGGCCGAACAATGGGGCACATGAACGCATCCTCCAGTGCGCATGAAATTGGTCAACTTCAACTTTTGGCCGCACGAGCGGATGGTCGCATCACACTATTGGCTGCTGTCCCGTGACGTGTCGACGCAGCGGTGCCAGGCCGCGCCTCCTCAGCTAGATGGCCGCCCGCGAAGCGGAGTGAGAAACCAAGCCTAGTAGGCGGTAGCTGTGCCGATAAGCACATAATATTGGCCGCATGTAACTATTACGAGTGTTGACAGTGACTTCGATCTTCACCATGTGCAATATGAGTAAGCGACAATTTAATAATAATAATAACAATAATTGTTTTTTGGGGAAAGGAAATGGCGCAGTATCTGTCTCATATATCGTTGGACGCCTGAACCGCGCCGTGAGGGGATGGGATAAAGGAGGGAGTGAAAGAAGAAAGGAAGAAAGATGTGCCGTAGTGGAGGCCTCCGAAATAATTTCGACCACCTGGGGATCTTTAACGGCATCGCACAACACACGGGCGCCTTAGCGTTTTGCCTCCATCCCCAAGTTGTTTTGTCGCCGTCTACACCGAGTTTACCGAGCGGATTTAAAACCTACGCCTACGCTGTCTTCGCAAGACAGCAGTGCCGGTGTCGCGGAGTGTTTATTTGGAACCGTATGTGATAGTTACAAGTGTTCTTATTCGCACTGGGATCTTCACGAACAGCAGCGAGAAGAAGCTCCCCAGGGTGAATTTCCTGTGCATACAGCGAGCTTCACAGCGCTGTGACAAGTGTCAGAGTAGTGAAATTGATTGCAGTCGGAACGAGTGCTTTTGCGTCAGTCAGTGATATCGCCTGCAAGTATAATTACGTTTGAAAAGCTTACTACGCAAGCCTTGTTTTCGGAGGGCTGAAATGAACTTAGTACTGTGCAGGCTACAGCAGATCCTGGTTCGGGTGCACGCGTGTGTACTGAGTTTGGGAGCTGCCGTGAGTGCGAAGTGACGAAATGAACTTCGTGCTCTGCAGCCAGTCGCATTCGTTGCACAGGTTGCAGTGATCGCGGGTACAAGTCGCTATGCTGCGGCGTAGTCATAACCGATATCGATCGTAGTTCCTGTGTACCGCCGTGAGTGCGACGAGACCATTCTGAAACTTGTGTTTTGCGTATGCGAAACGACCTCAGCTGCACGGCCGTTGGGCTGTTCTCTGCCGGGACTACAGAAGCGTCGCCAGCATTCTGCGGCACTGTGCGCCATAAAGTGCAATTTGCGACTGCGAGTGGCCGGATTACGATGGTATGCCGGCGTCACTATGAAATCTGTGTTAGGATAGGATAGGATAAACTTTACTGCTCTAGTTTCAATACACTTGAGAGTGCAGAGGTCGTCTTCATCTTGCGATGTCTTCGCCCTTTTCAGCGAGTGGAGCTCCTATTCCAGGGCCCCGTTGGATCTGGCAGCTTTCACAGCATGTTGTACCAGCCTTCGTTGGAAGGCTGGATTGTGGCTGGAAAGCGCTTCCTCCCACTTCTCTCGACACGGTTCTTCCTGATTATGGAAAATATATATATCCTTGCACTCCCACGTTGTGTGTTACACAGTGGGTCTGCCTCCGCATTTGGGGCAAGTGTCCCTGTACTGCGTTGGATACTACTTATTTAATATGAAAATATTAGCTAGGGTTTCTGTTTAGAGCCTCCTTTATATGACCGCCTGTTCCTGAGCCAGGCTAGAGTGCGGTTCCGGATATCTTTTCCTTACCCCCCTGTAGTAATTGGTGATTTCTGAGAAGGTGGGCATTACGTTTTCTGAGGCCCACTCCGGCCTGAGTGGATGAGAGGCTCGGTTCGTGTAAGCTCGAGCGGTCTCATCGGCCCTGAGGTTGTCCCATACTTCCGCATGTCCGGGTACCCAGAAAATAACATGCTTCGCCTGGTCCTTTTTTGGAGCCACTTGTGCTAGGACCTGTCTTGCACATATACCTATCCTTCCTTTTATATAGTTCCTACATGCCTCTTTCGAGTCCGTTTGCCGATCCGGTTGCCTCCGGCGATCGCTAGAGCAAGTGCGAGTTCCTCGCCCTCATCAATCGTACTGTTTTTAATGGACGCGCTAGCAAATTCTGCGCCCTCCCAGTTGAGTGCTACCGCTGCCATTCTCACGTCCCTTCCTCTATTTGGACGCGTCCACATATACCGTATTTTCTTTGACTGCCAGTTTCTCTTCTATGTATTTTGCTCTCGCCTTTCTCCTAGCCGGGTGGAGGTTTGGGTCTATGTTTTTGGGTAGCGAGCAGACTTTGATAGTGGCTCTGATGTTGTCGGGGATGTCTGCTTCCTTTTCTAGTATTTTTTCTAAGCTGTATCTGAACTTTTCTAGGATTCTTCAGCCGTTTCTTGTTTGCACCAGCCTTTCCTTTTGCGTTTCTAGCTGTGCCTCTTCCAGCTCTTCAAATGTATTGTCAATGCTGAGTGCTAGTAACTTCTCGTTTGCTGTACGCATCGGCAGGTGAAGGGCCGTTTTATACACCTTCCGAATGATTGCGTTGATTTGGTCTCTTTCTCCCTGGGTTGTTTGGAAGTATGGGAGGGAGTACGTCACCCTACTTATGACCAATCTTCTTACGAGTTTCAGAGTATCACTTTCTTTTATTCCACGTCTTCTCTGCGATACTCTGGTTATCATTCTTGCCACTTGCGTCGCAGTCAGCTTAAGCCGGTTGATTGCGAATCCGCATCTCCTGTTTGTTTGGATCCACATTCCAAGGATTCTGACCTGTTCCCTCTCCGGAGTGTGGCTTCCTTCGAGCAGGATTTCTACCTTGTCCGGGTTTTTCTTCCCTTTCTGGATTCTGAGGATCTCCGATTTTTCAGTGGAGCACGCCAGTCCTCTTTCTTTCACATACTCTTCCACGCACGTCGCCGCTTCTTGTAAACTTCTCTCTTTTTGTCCTAGCGTTCCCTGGTTGGCCCATATCGCGATGCCGTCCGCATAGATTGCGAAGCCGATGTCCTTGATATTTTCGAGTCTTCTTGCTAGTTCTATCATCGCTACGTTGAAGAGTACCGGTGATATGGCTGAGCCTTGCGGCATGCCCTAGTTTGGAGTGTTGATTTTTTCTCCTCTGAGCTCGCCTATTCCCACCGTGGCTGTCCTGGTGCTTAGGAAGACCCTGGTGTAATCGTGGATATTCTTTCCGCAGTTGGCGTTGTTGAGTCCCTCCATGATGGCGGCGTGGCCTACATTATCAAAAGCGCCTTTGACGTCTAGGGCCATGATAACGTTTTCGCCATTGTACGGGACTTGCGTTAGGACTTCTTCTTTGGCTGAAGGAGGACGTCCTGCGTGGACAGCTTTGCCCGGAAACCGAACATGCTGTCCGGGTAGTGCCCCTTCTCTTCTAGGTGTTGCTGTAGTCGACGGGTGACTATTCGCTCAAAAAGTTTTCCCAGGCACGACGTTAGCGATATCGGCCTGAGGTTTTCTATTTGGAGTTTCTTTCCGGGTTTGGAAACCATCACCACCGTGGCGTGTTTCCACTCCTCTGGCACCGTTCCTTTCTCCCAGTGCTCGTTGATGAATTGGGTCAGTTGGTCGACCGCTTCATCGCTGAGATTTCTTATTATGGAGTTTCTCATTCTGTCTGCACCGGCCGCGGTGTTGCGCGTCGCCGCCTTGGCCGCTGCATAGACCTCTTCTCTTGTTATGTGTCTGTCCAGGTGCGGGTTGTCTTCGCCTCGGTATTCCTTGCCGTAGGCGTCCGGCTTTTCGGTGTCGTATACATTTTCCTCTATCCTTTTAAGGAGCTCGTTGTCGTCACCCTCGAAGGTGTGGATGATCCTCTGGATTGCCTTTTTGCCCTCCGACCTGGTTTTGGTCGGGTCGAGCAGGGCCTTGATTCTCCACGTTTTGGCGGTACCGAGTGCGCCAATCAGTTCGTCCCAGTCGTCCCAGCTTAACTAGGTAACTAGGCGATTCACCTGTGGTAATCTTGTAATCCTACGGTGCTTTTACTTTTATCGTGCGTCATTGCCCCACGCGTCACAGTACAAGCATGTCCGCTGTAATATCGTCATTAGGCCGAATCCATGCTAAACCTGGTTACTGAACGCCTTTTTTCATGTGCGATTGTAACCGCCTCCCTTCGTTTACGGTCGAAAAGAAAACAAATACTTCCGGCTAGGAGGTCTAATACAGTTTTCGATAAGCAGACTGAAGTACGCCCAAGGATAATAATTTGAGCAAAATGAGGAACGTCCGCGGTTTCGCGCGTTTTATTCATTTACTTAATTTTGCTTCTTTATATAGAGCACGTGGACGGAATTATTAACATAATTATGAAGATTCGTTTGAGTAGTGCCCACTTTGTGATCACGCTAACATGGTGCGACGTTCTGATTAACTGCAGCCATTCTACAGTTAATGGAAAATCGGTCGATGCCTTTGCCATTGGCCTCCTCTGAGAGGAATTTGCAGCTGCGTTCTTGTGTTCTATACGACTACAGTAAAATAAGTTACTATCCCGCGAAACCACTGACAGAGGTTTTCAGTATCAGCAAGGGATTGTAATTCACTTGGGGTTTTAAAAACATGTTGTACTTAAGCTCTATACTGCCGAGCGTATCATGTACAACATAAACTACGCAAATCTCAAAAGCTTTTGTTTGTGCTGGAAAAAAGTATATAAGGTCACAGTAATACACAGTGGCCACTTCCAAACATATCTTTCGAAGTAATGTCAAAGTGCCGGCTTCCAGATATGCTGAAAGCGGGCTGTAAGTTCACTCAGAGGAAAAACTACTCCTCTTGAAAAAAAAAATGGTGCACAATTTCAACTGTCGTACTATAAAGTAGGTGACAGAATTATTTCAAAATTTTCTACTGACTTATTGCATAAACCTTATTAGGCCCGCGCAAATTTAATTTGTTTCAGATGTTCAGAAATAACCTAATAGGCGAATTTTAATGGCACAATTAATGATAACATTTCCTTAATAAACATCAGTCTTTTACATTCTAGAATGCACGGGCTAATGACGACGAAATTCCGGAACCTTAATTCCTTTTCCTGACATTTTCGTTGCCTGGACGTTACGGGGTCAGATGTAAAGTGTGAAAATTGCTCAGCTGACAAGAAAAATAAGCGCAGAGCGCTTGCACAAAGCTCCGAGACTTTTCATGCCTGCCAGGGGAGAAGTGATCGCGACATACCTGTTCTCATCTTCGCGGCAGAGCCCACTGCGCTTACACCGAGTAGTCTCCCCTAAATACAGGTAGCTGTTGCTCTAAGGTGCTGTAATACTCGTTCTGCCCACATTAAGGCCAAACTGTTGTCATGAGCTTTCTTCGAAAGTGCCCCAAGACAGCATTTGTATGTGTGACGCGACACCTGGTTGCCGTAGTATTCTATAAGCTGTCCATTTTCCGTTGTCCATTTCGCGTCCGTTAGGTCCTCTGTCAATGGTCAGTCAGATATACCCGCGGCTTTCAAGCGTCTGTGGCAAGCGACCCGGCCATTGGGTGGTTGGCGACCGGACATTACCATTGGCTGAGTGACCATTGACAGAGGACCTAACGGACGCGAAATGGAAAGCGGAAAATGGACAGCTTATAGAATGCGGCCCCTGCTCTCATTTTCTCTTTGTCTTACAGATGACGCACTGGCACTCTCCGCATTTTCATGCATACTTTCCGACTGGACAAAGCCCGCCATCGCTGCTCGCAGACATATTAAGTTCAACGTTCGCCATAGTTGGCTTCACTTGGGTAGGCAAACCTTTGTTTTGTTAGGCTTTGTTAGGCAAGAAAACAAAATGAAGTTTCACTTTGCGGGCACCAACGTATAGCTTCTTTCTGGGTCTGCTTTCTTGTCGCCAAGTTTCCGCATTTCAATTCACATGACGCTTCCCTACGTCTCAGCGAAACAGAGAGCGAATAACCGTGCATGCCACGATCGGTGAGTTGTGCGACTTGGGTTTGTCCATTGGAAGAGTTTAACAGTCTGTGACACTGCGGTGACACTTTCAACGCGGTAATCAAAGCGGCGAAAAAAAAAAATAGCATCGCTCGTACGCCATTGCCTATGAATATAATGCTGTCGGTGTCTGTCGACCTCCAATCCCTCAACTCACCCTTTTTATTCATTACTGCGGCCACACATTGCGACAGGTATCCGTGTTTCCTATGTACTCGCATTCGGATCACTGCACGACAGACATGCCCGACCCCAAAACCGACCACCGCCTATTTCCATGAAGGACTTCGTGATGATTTGTGGTAGTGTTATTGCACTTCTGTCAACATTTTTTTTCTAGCAAAAAAATGTTACGTGACTTGACCGTTCTTTAAAGTTTCTGCACTAAAGCGAAAATATTTTAACTGGTCAAGACGGCACTCCTGATTGGCTATTCCACTGATATCTCTTATAAAGCTAGCAACCATCCTGGGTTGAAATTTTGTTTGCGATTTTTATCCGAGGAAAAGCACAAATGGTACGTTTCCAAAGAAAAAAAAAACCGTTGTTGACGTTACATCAATGACATTTATTCCGCTCGGGCTGTCACTGCAGTCTTGATTAAATATAATTTGAGGCTGGTGAAGCAAAGGCTCATTAAAGAAGTAACTTCCTAGTTTGCTTACAAATTGACTCATTACGTGAATTAAACCCCAACGTTAGCGTTAAGGCTCTCCTTAGAAAAACAGGCGAGGCAACTCATTATATCTATTATATCCGTAGTCTGAGGTAAATTAAGAAAACTCTGAAAACTAGAACTAACGTTCTCGTTAAATCGTTTATACTCTTCTTAATTGCACAGCGCGCACGTGCCACTGGTGAATTTTCGGTGCCCTTGTGTACTTAGGCTAGAAGACAGGCGTTCTAGCGCTATATTTCTGTAATCGTGAAAAGCTCTTTTTTTTATTGATTACCCGAAGCTCTGAGTGCTCCATGTCGTCATGCCCAAACGCAATCAACATCCATTTTCTTCTGTGTTCGGTCCAATGTAATCGCAATGTTGTCATTTCAATTTCTTATGATTCGAATAATGAAACATAGTTGAATACTTCAGCCGCTTTACTTCCAGACTGAGAAACGCACGTTAAAGGTTAACTGCATCACAAAACGGAAAAAAAAAATAGCGACGAAGGCAATATGAGGACATGTCCATAGTTTTCAGGCTGCAAGTCTTGTGCTCACTATATGCAGATTTTTGGCTAGCAGAAGTGGTGGTCACGTGTGACGAGAAAGCACGAACCAAAATGAATATTTCTGACGCTTACAGTGCAAAATATCTGGCGGAACTTCGATTATGAGCCGTCCTCTCTGACCGCATGAAGCACCCACATTAACAAGAAACTGTGGCAAAGTGCAAAAAAAAAAAGGCAGCTCGTACAATTATTCACTTTCTAGCAAGTCAGCATAGTGTTTAAATTCAAGGCACGGTCGCTTGGCTTTGTGTCCCGAGTACAAAGATGAGCCGGCTCGTCTGACCACTGGAGTGATCCTCTGCGGTGCAAGCGAAGCGAAATTATAGAACAGGTAACGGTCATAAACAATGCTGCCTCTTCTGCCTCCTCCCATCGTTATCATCCTCCATCGTGACCCTCTTTTTTCTCCTCTTCCCGTTCCCCAGTGCAGAGTAGCAGGCCAGATATTTTTCAGGCCAACCTCTCTGCCTTTCCCGTCAATAAACCCCCCTCTCTCTCTGTCGGCCGAGTGAAGCCATAGGTATACAAGCGAAAAGGGCACGATCACCGTGCCCGTAAGGGCAGCTGCTCTAATGGTATTTCACTTTATTTGTTCCTTAGCCCACCGTTTCGGCACTGTAGACAAGCCTGCTCACTTCTGCACAAGCGCAGACAGGTCAGCTGCGGGACATGTGTTGTGCATTCAAGGTACCGTACGGTACAACTTAACGAACAGGTAGATTCTAGTTTAAAAAAAAAGCCAAAATAAATTTCGTCCGCCTAAAATTTCAAAATTCCAAGATAGGACGCAGATGCATCCAGTCATGCACATCGTGCATTTGCATCGGGAGGGTCTTAATGCCTAGTTGGGACTCAATTTCAGAAAGACGTCTATCTTTGGCAACAATTTTTGCGAGAAAAATATTTTGGCACGAGCCTAATAACACCTCAACAAACAAGCTCATGGTGGGGTTTGGGGTCTCGGACGTTTCGCCTGGAACGATCCTATTGCCAACTTGTGTATGAAATGTCGGCTGCCTCGAACTACAGAGAATCACTGACGAGTTACGAATGGTACCGGTTGTGCCAAATTGGCATGACAGAGAAGTTTTCCGTTCGAGTTTTCCGTTCCTGTTCGTTTGAAGTTTTGCGTTCCAGAGCAGCTTTCCGTTCTTAGTGCATTCGAACGGACAGAGAAGTCCATTCGAATTAGGTCAGTTCCAAGCACTCCACGTGCCTCACTAGTAGGCAAACAAAAAGAAAAGCTGACACCAGCGGAGCACATAAGCACAGAGATGCGGAAAACCCTGAAAGGTGATGCAGGGGTACTGTACTGAGGCATGCTGTTGACGAGAGGAAAAAAAAAAAGTCACTGGATTGTACGCCTCTCTCTAACTAGCCAGGAATCGAATTCACACAGCCGGCAAAATGTAAGAATTGACGGCTTGTGGCAGCCTGCTTTGCAATTGTGGCATCATTAATTATCCTAACAGACTAGCTAGACTACAGGGCCTTTTAAGTCGCGCGTGGCTCTGTGAAGAAGAAAAAAATATATATAAAAGCCGGCGAGTTCAACCAGCTGATTGGCTGACACAGCCTCTGGCCTCCACAATGCCGCATGGTTGTGACGATGGCGGATCTGCACTGCCCCCTGGGTCGTTGTTTGGAAGGAGTATTTTTTACTAATTCATGTCTCAACTTGTGAGCTACAATTTTTTTTGTTATTTTCACTTTACATTTACAGCCTATCCGTAACGTTGGGAATTTAAATTCTTTACAGTGTAATGTGGCCGATTCGGCTCGTGGATATGCGCCACGTTTTCAAAGAAGCAGCAGCAACAGATGCTACTCCTGCTGCTGTACTAGCAGCCGCACTTAACAGAGCGGTTTTTCGTGCCCACAGGCAAATGCCGGGCACAGCCAGGCTTTAAGCTGCAGATCAGTACTGCTGCACGTGTTTGCGTATCGCCTGCTTCGGACGTGAAGTGGTACATACCCCTATCAGATGATATTTCAAGCGAATGCAGGTACGTACATACCACTCGTTCCAAGTTTCAAGTATTTCACAGCGAATAGATAGAGGACTAGCACTTTGCTTGTGGCGTACGTCCAACTGAAGGCGAAAGAGAATGTTCTGGTCATTTTCCTGCGTCGTTCGAGTCAGCTATGCTGGTCCAAACAGTGACAACAGTCTACACTCTGCGTCCCCCTTCTGTAGAGCACTGGAGCGGTGCCCTCCCCTGAATACAAGTCGACACCTTGTCGTAGCGTTTAGCTTTTAAATACTGCGCTTGCGCGGAAGTAGAGCCACACGAACCTACAAGCAAGGCGGGCACAAGTAATTTGCCCGCAAACCGTGGACTCCTTCCTAATTTCACTTTTGACTGCGCGGTGCAGGCTGCTCGAGCGTTCTACACAGGGGTGGCGCAGACTGTACAGCTGTCATGCTCAAAAGAATAAAAGCTACCAGTGTCAAGAACTGTGCAGTGCATGTGGATGCGTAGAAACGTGGCGAAAGCGTGTACTATTACTCTGTGTACACGAATAGCATTGTCAGATTGAGCGTGTGTGCAACGCTTCAGATTGCGAGTCCTGCGAACACCGAGCTCGAAATGGTGGTCATGGACTGGCTGGGAAAGGCTATCGGGCTGCCGGAACACTTCCTGTTCTCCACGCCTGGCATCAACGGCGGCGGCGTCATACAAGTAATGCACCTGCATGTCTTACACATTCGCTCCATGATCTGCGAGGTCTCGTTCGCACTGCAGGCGGCTGCCGAAGTGGAGGTATCGCGAAAATTGGCCCGCAAAATCGGCGGACGGCGCGAAAGAGCAAGGTGCGCTGTCTTTATCCCGCATCCGGTGTGCAGAAGCTGTTTGGGAAAAGACAGTCTTCGGTGCACACGGAGCGCGTGACCTTGGCGAAACGCAGTGTTCATAGTCGCAGTAATGTTGCTTTCTGGGGCGTTTCTCCGCCCACAGTCACCAGTGTGAGCTTAAGATGTGAGCAATAAAAGAAAAATTTCGTTTCCAGTGGCGAGGTGTGAGCTGAGAACGAAAAATATGCCGCGTCGTATATTTACGCCAATGTAGTAGAACGCCACAAATTTTCAGTGCCTGCTCGAAGTCTGGGCGTGGCTGTGTATGAAATAACTTGCTTGACAGTGATAACACGAGGTGGCTGTGCTGTGCAGCGGTGCCTTGCATACACTAAGCCGCTGGTTTAGGGGAGGAATTGCTTGTCAACAACCACCCCAGTACAGTCCGAAATGGCTACAGAGGATAATTTTTTTTTTGTTCTTAAACTGCGTGAATTTGAGCACACTTTGTGACTTATTTGTAGCCTGATATATTACTGCGCTTGAGTGGATCCAGATGAGGAATCACTCTCCAGACTGAAATTTATTCTGCCATGGGGGCTACCACAGACGCAGTCGTTCGCGCTGCGAGTTGTTGGTCGATTTGGCCTCGCTCAGCCATCTGCTGGCTATCCTGGGGCCGTATTAAAATTTTAACCTTTAGTTTGGCCATGAAGGTGAAAGTAACAAAATGAGGATTAAAAAAAAAAACCAATCACAGGAACGGCCGTTTTGGACGTGACGCCGCCTCATCCAATCAGGCCGTGTCGCAGGCACCATGCACCGTACAGCTTCTTTGCCGAGACTCATTTAGGGCCGGAAAAGCTCGTCAGACATGTCAACCGCGTCGTGAAGCTCCTCGTCGACACGGGAGCTCGCATTTCTGCTGTGCAGACTTTGCGTGTCGATTTCTGAGAGGCTCTGCATGCGAACGCCACGCTGGCTTTCCTTATTCCCCAGAGCACTGCCAGCGAGTGCACCCTGACTGCGGTGCTCGCTGCCAAGACCAAGCTCACCACGCACCTGCTGCAACAGAATCCGTCGCTGACGCCCTGCCAAGTCTGGGACAAGCTAGTTGTCTACGCCTCCTGTCAGGTGCGCTTCCATTTTGATTTTTGCGAGTCCGAAACTTCGCAAAGTGGTGGTGCAGAATGCATGTGTGGAAAACTGATTGCATGTAGGAAGCCCTGGGGCTTGGCTCAGAGCGATAGTGATCGACAAGCGTACCGTTGGGTGTATAGTACTAAAATTTCCACGCGCGAATCCGAGAGCGAATGTTCCAAAAACCGGCCTACAATGCCACGGATTTGCGTGATGTCAAAAGAAAGCACCAATTCCAAGAAACAATGCATACAACTGCTTCTACTGCCCTGAAAGCACGCAAGGCCTTTCACAAAGGGAAGTGTACAAGATGACGCTTGCCCAGCTCTCGCTTATGATATGGAGCAGGTTCAGAGATAGCGCAGCCTGGAAACCTGCCGATGTTTACAGACGAGAAGAACATAAAGTCCGCGCGAGAAAGAAAAGAAACTGCATGTGCAAAGCGGGGTACTTGAAAAACGCCTCCTTCAGAAGGAAACAGTGGCCTTGGAATACACTCGGCGCAACAAAGTTCTGAGAATAACAGAGGCAGTGATTTAGACACCGACCCCTGACCCTCTTCCCCAAAACCTAGAAACACCGACTTCCTTCATTCCAGTTATATTGCCGTCTCATTAATTACCCGTCATTTCCTTCATCTTCCATCTATTTCCCTCTCTTTTTCTACAACGGAAACTGAGTCCCTGGAAGTGGAATTGGCGGCTTTCACGATATCGACGCGACGCAGCGCGGGGAAAGGATTCGCGCGCGGAACCACGCCGTTTGCTCGGTTGCGCTGGCACACTAAGACGTAGTTGTCAGTTTTGTTGTAAAAATGTGTCTTAGGGGCCCCGTTACGTGGGTGTCTGCATGCTGACGAGGCAGAAAAAAGGTGGCAAGTTTTCTGGCGCCAGCAATACAGAGAGAGCATGGGGACAGGAAGTTTGCACGCTTTCTGGTAGAGCGCTTGCAGCAACCATGCTAGCGCTGTTTTTATCAGGCACCGAGCCTCTATTTCTAAAGAGATGATTTACGCGCACCTGTGGAAATAATTCGCTGAGCACACACAACTAACGGAAGCGCGAGGAGTTTTGTGTAACGGTAGGCCTTATTACGGCGTGTGTGTACGATTTGTTGTCCATGGAAAGGATCGGCAGGTAACATAATGGTTTACTCAAAGTCCAGGTCGTTATAGTTCTTTTCGTACTTCGTTATCGCCACATGACTTCGCTGTAACTGGAAACATGCAATCAGACGGGTGGACGGTAAGAACCGAACGAAAAGATTGTATCACAGTAGCTTTACATCCACTGCCTACGAAGAGAGAGCGCAAGGCGCTGCTTCTCCGAGAAAATGGAGCGCGGGGAAGGCGATCTCATATTGTTCGCGCTTTCCACCTGTACCATCTGTACACATGATTAAAATCTATATCCGTATCTAGTAGCACGTGGTCATTGAAATTTATGAGCAGGAAAAAAACGCAAAACGGGGGCTTCTTTAGCAGTTGAAACCCATGCGACAGTGAGAACTTTTCTACCTTGTTTTTTGCACAAACCGCACGACAGTCGCCGAGTCTTGCTTACCTGTAGTGCTAAACGCAAAAATTACGCTCCTAATTCTGTTCTTCACCCGTTGTACACGTCTCCAGCGTAAATGTTACTGATTTGAAATTCTCTGCAAAGTGCGCGTCCGCCACTTCTCATTCACGCTAGCCGTTTTCACACACCATGCTGAACGTTTTTCTATGAACGTTGCGCCAGACAGCAATTTCTTCCTCGCATCGCGTTTATTCCTTTTACACCGTCGAGTAACGAAAGGCTGACTCACACGAGGTCGCCAACATCAAGAAACAAGCGCGAGGTCATCGTTAAATGTTAAAACAAGCACAATTCTGCCTAGGCTGCGCCAAGGACATGGCCAAGGAGCAGCCCTCCGTGGCGCCTCCATATTGGATAAACTGTGGCGCCCCCTGTAGGTCGTGAAAATCGCCAATACACTAAGCATGGTCGTGGTAGCCTAACAAGAGATAAGAGAGCACAGCGTAGCCGAGTAGCTTCGCCCAGCGCTACTTGTCCCACTATCGTAAGTGGTGGTTCGTGACGCGATTGCCGTTGTGCACACCAGAGGCAAATCGTCGACGTCACGTGGTTCAATGCGCAACTGCTGCGATTTTGTCTGCGCCGGCCGTGTTTCAGCACAAGGGGGAGCGCCGCAGTGGCAGTGCCCCATTTTCGGTTCTTACTCCCGCTTTTGCGAATCCGCTCCGCGATTTGGTGCGCACAGCAACCGCAGAAACGAACAACCGTCGTTGCCGTCAAGCTCGATGTCCGATGCGGCGCTGGATCGCACTGACTTCGAGTGACGCGATGAAAGTTCAACGAGGGAGCGCACCAATTACTGTTCACTTGTTGCGACGGTGACTGCTACAAACCCCTTCCCGAAAGCAGTCAGATCGAAGGTCGCAGAGAAGTTCTACATGCTCTTGACAGCGACATGGCAACGTATACTGAAAATCAAAATAGAGGTTAAACGTGACCCCGCCGCGGTGGCTCAGTGGTTAGGGCGCTCGACCACTGATACGGAGTTCCCGGGTTCGAACCCGACCACGGCGGCTGCGTTTTTATGGAGGAAAAACGCTAAGGCGCCCGTGTGCTGTGCGATGTCAGTGCACGTTAAAGATCCCCAGGTGGTCGAAATTATTCCGGAGCCCTCCACTACGGCACCTATTCTTCCTTTCTTCTTTCAATCCCTCCTTTATCCCTTCTTATACGGCGCGGTTCAGGTGTCCAAAGATATATGAGACAGATACTGCGCCATTTCCTTTCCCCAAAAACCAATTATTATTATTATTATTATTAAACGTGACACGAACTGCTCCGCTGCAGTCTCAGCGCGCAGCCAAACAGCCAGACGTCAAGAGTGCGGTCATTACGATCACTAGACGGTTGTATTTCATCAATATTCAGTATGGTGCACAAATCAAACTTGAGGTAAGCGAAGCAAATTGTCCCTTCGCTGTGCGTTGTGTTTAGCCGCAACACACCGCAATCAAGGCGGGAGATCTCGAGACGAAATCTGTAGTCTCGCATGCTATGTTGTGGATTGGCTTGCCTCTCAGAAGAGTGCAAGCAAATTTAACTCCTATGGGAGACAAGCTGCCGTTTGCATTAATTCTGCAGCAGCCTCATTAATATTTTGCACTCAACAAGGAAGTTTTAATTCGTACAGTGCACGATATTATAGGGGTTCTCGCCTTTTTATTTCTTGTGATATTTTCCCATGTGACCTGCCGTTTATCTTTTTCCATAATCTTTACCACAGCAACACACCATTTGCAAGTTCACATCTTCTCCCGGCACCACACACATCGGCTCGTGTAGATCATATGAAGAAGACTAAACCCATTTTCGCTCGGACAGAACGACTCAAATACTCACCTTTGGTACTAGCTATTGAAGAGTGGAATTCGCTTCCTTCTAGCATTGCGGCTATCGCTGGAACATCATCATTTCGAACAGCTCTTTGGTCATACTTGGAAAATTCCAATGTAGAATAATGTGCGTTTTTTTTTTCGTTTGCTTCAGGGTGTGCGTGTCGGCCTTAATTAACGGCCCATGAAATGTTAGATGCCATGTTTTGCAACTCCTGAAGGTGCGTTTTTGTTTTGTTTTGTGGGATTTGCTACATGTTCATTTTTTCAGTACCTGTTCCTAGCCATCCCCCCCCCCCCCCCCCATTAACTTTTACCTGGCTTCTTGGCTTGTTTATCTCTGTCTTCAGCCGTTTATATGCCATGTTGTATATTTGTCAAGTTTCCTTTGATGAATCCCCCCCCCCCTATGTAATGCCCGCATCGGGCCTTTAGGGTATTGAGATAAAAAATAAATAAATAAATAAAAGACTACCTGGAGCGGCAAAAAATGAGCACACATTCGCTAAGAGTCGTGATGACTTTAATGGTTTGGTTTATGAGGTTTAACGTCCCAAATCAACTCAGCTATGAGGGAGGCCGATCACTTTAATGGTTGTAGTTCATTTTCTTTCACATAATTCGCGAAGAACACCGTACAAAACGGACAAGAAGAGCGTCATGCACTGAGCTACGTTTAGGATTTAAAAAAAAGCATGGTACCGCTTTCAAGTGCTCGCCGCTTTGGATGTTGTCTGTGGTCCGGAGTAATCGCGTTTCTCCTTTCTTTGTTCGAATGTGAGGCAAATGAAAAGGCGTTGGATTCGTCCTACAAAGTTGAAATATTGACGCAACAGTCGATGGTGGCCTGGTGCTAATGGAGTAGCACAGGCTTTCCGTTGTACCTCCTGCCCCAGATTACCGCCTCAGATTTCGCGCACACATTACGATTAAGCATATTGTTGCGATTAAGCACAGTGTTCACGCTTTCTCGGGAGCAAAATATTTAGTGCCGAGTGCCAACAAGTAGCACTCGGCACTTCGCAATGCCGGAGCAGGTGTTTAGTGCGCGCGCAAGCTCAGTTATAGTCATGTTGGGACTCAGCGCTAAAATGGCGCATCCAGACACGTCCGCATCATTCTGCAAACCTATATCGACTCTGCAGCCATTCAATCAAATTAACAGCTCAATGGAGTCGTGGCCACAACCGTGCACCTGTTTCCGGGTCTCTCATGCGCGCCTCTTGAAACCTGCAGAGAACATGTAAGACCGCACTTTGTAGGCTAAAGCTGCCTCATTTAATTCGGTAGCGCGCCGGTCGTATGCAAACTAAGCCTCTCGTAACACCACTCACCATGAATCACGCGGCTTGTCTGGACAGCTGAAATCCCCCACTGTAATCCGCACTCGTTCTTAAAGCCTCTAGGGCTGCGCACGCATCTCTTAAACGCTACACCATTTCCCGCCGCGACCATATATCGTCGGCTCTTGCTGGATTGTCTCTCTATCCCCAACGAACTTCATCCACCTGCCTGCTGCCTCTGCCGGACTCTGGACCACACGTCGAACACTTGCTGGGCGGCGGCTGGTAGACACGTAGTCAGTGCACGAAACGCTGGGTAGGTCAAACAGCAACGCGATCGTGCACGGCGACCATCATAACTAGTATATCCATGCCAGGACGTGCAAAGCAACATTGCTGCCACCAGGAGGCGGCCGTGTCTTTGGTTATCGGTTCGCAGGCCCACTCGTCGGTGGAGCGCGCAGCCCTGCTGGCCAGCGTGCGCTTCCACGTGCTCAACACGGACGGCCAGCTGGCCGTGCGGGGTGAGACGCTGCGCGCTGTCGTCCACGAGGACCGCCGCATGGGATTCATACCGATGGCGGTAATTAACGTCGCCGATCGCGCAGCCTGCATACGCCCCCCTGCCCCCCCCCCCCCCCCGCCCCCCACCCCTTTGTGCTATTCCGCTCGCAGTAGAGGAAACAGCCTGTCACCCATTCTCTATCTCGTATACCCTGAGCAATGCCGGCAGTTTCTTTAGCTGAGATGAGTCCGGTACGCCAACTCTCCACCTCTAAGGCGCGTCTTTATTGATGGGCGCAGTAAATACCTCTCTAAAATCAGTTCCCCCGTTAGCTTTATGCCACTTCGCGGCAAACACACCCTTCTCTATTTTTTGCAGTCTTTCGCAACGCACCCTAACTTAGTTCCTTGATGTTTTAGTATCCTCTTAGAAGAAGAAAATAAAACTACGCACTGGCTAAAGAAAAGCCGTTGGGCATACAGATTTTTTTTCTCCTTTTTTTTTGCGTGCATGTCCCACAGACCGATGCAATTAAGATACGCTTCCATTTTTGCTAATCACAACAACAATTGCAAACTCTTCCTCTCTCTTATGAGCATGACAGCAAGCTTACTTATACAGGCCTCGCCAAACTGTTGATACAGAAAGCTGACACTCCAAAACCTGAAACGCACCTCGGGAAGTGCTGTCAGAAATTAATTGGAAAGGGACCGGCTTATCGAATACTGCCTGCGTTCAGCATCCCCCCCCCCTTCCCCATATTTAGGGTCTTTCGTTTTCGAGTGGCACCCGATCTCACCCGATCCTTGCACTCTAAACAGAAATCGAGTTAAACCCGATTTCCGACCAGAACATGCGCCTTCAAGAGAGCATACGTTTTCCAGTGCACAACGCTGAAGACACCGCTTAAAAGTTAGCCAATATATATTGTGTTCATTCCAGAGGGGTGTTCTTGGTCGACTTAATCTTGAATCTCTTTTAACGCTGGTTATTCATGACGCGGCTGAAGTAGGGGATAAGCTGGAAAAGTATGTTTTAGAAGCGAGAGGCTAAAACACGGCCGTGTATACTGACCACACCTTTTACTGGCATCATCGTATCACGCTCTATTCACGCTAGTAACGCCTAGCTCTAATGATCTTACACGTTTAAAATGGCCGTTGTGATTTTTGAAGCACTGTTTTCTCAGCGTACAACGGTAGGCGTGATATTGCACGGACACAGAGGTGCTGTGTATGAAATGGATAATGTACTGTACGAAATAATTGTAATGTATGAGGAAAAAAAACTGATTTGGAAAACTGTTTTTGCAATGAAACCTGCACCCGCCGCGGTGGCTCAGTGGTTAGGGCACTCGACTACTGATCCGGAGTTCCCGGGTTCGAACCCGACCGCGGCGGCTGCGTTTTTATGGAGGAAAAACGCTAAGGCGCCCGTGTGCTGTGCGATGTCAGTGCACGTTAAAGATCCCCAGGTGGTCGAAATTATTTCGGAGCCCTCGACTACGGCACCTATTCTTCCTTTCTTTCACTCCCTCCTTTATCCCTTCCCTTACGGCGCGGTTCAGGTGTCCAACAATATATGAGACAGATACTGCGCCATTTCCTTTCCCCAAAAAACCAATTATTAATTATTATTAATGAAACCTGCCATTTCCACGTTATTGTCAAGATAACGAGCAAAAGATGTGGCATTTTATCTCCAGCACGAAAACGAGCGCTTGCAGTAGATCATCCTTTGCTAAAAAAAAAAAATGACCGGAGAAAACTTGAACAGTGGAAGTTTTTGTTGAACAACCCGATTTGTACCCGAATTTGAGCTAAAAAAATATTTCCCAATTTTACCCCCCCCCCCCCCCATTGCTGCATTTCAGAAAAAATAAACCCCGAAAACGAAGGGCCCTACATATATTGCGAAAGGCCGAGCTTCGGCCGCAACGTTGACTGTTAAAAATTGTTTCTGGAAGAAGCGTATTGAAGCTTTGTGTAGTACTCGTATACGTACTCACTTTTCGATGCGAAAAATTAACGCGGTTGGCGCGTGAACGCAGTGAATAGCGCTGGAAACTTACCTAGGTTTTTCATACATCTCTGAGTACTTTTACGAAAGCAGGATGAAGGAATAAAAAAAAGACTCTGGCTCATATCTTTTGAACGCGGTTTTGACAGCCAGATATGGGTCACGGCTGATCAGCTACCAAACTACATGAGCGTTTCCTAATTTTCTGCATCTGCTTCTTTCCCAAAGGACAGTTTGATTTGCCTTTCCTAGCTTCCTCCTCTTATTTTCTTTTTCAGATGGTTGCCACCCTGGGGACGACCAATTCCTGCGCGTTCGACAACCTCGCTGAAATTGGAGCTGTCTGCAAGTTTCCTGCACACTGCTTTCTTTGTTAAAGCACTGCCAGAAGCTGTCGTCCCTCCTTGACAATGCAGGGATATAGGCAAAAAAAGCAGAATGCTTTCAACTCTCGCAGCAGGCAGCAGAAAACGCGCGCAGCCGTTGCAAATAATCGCTGAGAGCTGGCGCCTAATTGCTATTTCCTCATCCGCAGGCGAAGCGGAAAGCCTGTGGCTTCACGTTGACGCAGCGTATGCCGGATCCGCTTTCATATGCCCGGAGTTCAGGCACTACATGAAGGGAGTCGAGGTTAGATTTGCTGAATTTTGGCTACCTGAATAATGGGCTTGCTTGAGCTACCACGTTGCCGCATGAGCCTTCTTTCTATTCCATTTCAGCACGTGTCGTCCTTCAGCATGAACCCTCACAAATGGCTTCTTGTCAACGTGGACTGCTCAGCGATGTGGTAAGAAAAAGTTTACTAGTTGCTCATCTCAGGCTCACGGAACAGTGAGTAGCGAAAGAGGCAAGGCTGAAGGAGCAGCGTCCCCAGTATGTGAGAGGTAGCAGGTTGGCAAACAGTTAATAAAAACAACGACAAAAAACTCTCACCCTTCAAATTAGCTGAATCAGAAAAAACATGTCGCTAATTCCACGTGTGCAAAAAGGAAAGACTTCGCGGAATCATACTAAGTAATGGTCAGCAAGCTTCGCTCAGCGTCGGGGCTTGACCGGCTTGACCTTGACTGTAGAGTTGCGTTGAGGAAGTGACGCCCTTGAAATCGAGCGAGACCAGGAATGGGTTATGTGCATTTCCAGCATGTTGCCAGAGTCAACGCAAAGAATCATGGGAAAGTCGTCTGCTACCGCTACTTTCAGTTACAACTTCCTCTCCGTGTTCCATTGATTCAACTGTAACAAGGAAACCATGTGGGCTAGTTGGTTTATTTCAGACATAATTTCGCCTGGTGTCTCAAGGTGTCTCGTGATTTCGCTGGTGAAGTTATGTCTGAAATCCATCGCTTCAGTGCAGTCGCGGTGTTTATATCGCTTATTCGACAAATTTATTTGAGCTTCAACATCGCTGACTGTACTACTTCATCGCAAGGTAAATGCATCGTCTCAACTTTGCTTCGTGACGTTCGTAGGAAATACGACCTGGAGTGCAAACCAAGTTAGTAAAAATGGGACGAGGTTATACGTGCTGTACTGAGAGGTGCCGCGCGAGCAGTGGCATATATGGGTCTTTACTACCCCACCTGCAGTGAGGAAAATGCATCTATCGTCAACTGAACTTTACAGGTTCCGGCACTACGCCGGCAAGAAGCGAATATGTAATGACTAATGTTAACCGTTGAACTTGTTCAAATGCACATTGAACTGGCTGCAGTACATACGCACAACAGCCAACATGCACCGGTATATTAACAATAACAGTGCTTATACATTCCGAGACTGTCGATTTCTGCGCTCACGTGATGCATGCACGCATCACGCGCTGGTCTTGCGATGACGCAGTACACTCAACGATGTCGAAACGGAAATAAATTTGTAGAACAAGTGATACCACCACAGCGACTGCAATGAAGCGGTGAAGTAGGGGGAGAGAGGTGTAACCAGGAGTTGCTGGCAGACAATATTCCCGTGATTCTTTGAGCCGACTTATGAAACACACCTTACACATTAGTTTGAGGCTAAAGCGTAAAATCAGAAGCTGTCACTTGCCCTCTGATATAAGGTGCTGTATATGGCACCGGTGGAGCTTTGTTCTATATAAATCATTGCTTGTCGCAAATGTCGCAGCATGTGCCACATGTGACGGCAAGTTCACTCCAACCAAAGGTCTCGCCACACTTTGCATGCCAGTTCGTTCCTGTTTCGATCTCTCAATAACGACCGTTTTCCTGCTAATCTCGCACGAAGGTGGCCTTCAATGGTTGAGTGTTGGAGAAGTTAAATGATCCCCTGGCCTTGCACAAGAGGATAAGAGCGCCCACGGGCGGCATCGTCGAGTAATAATAATAATAATAATAATAATAATAATAATAATAATAATAATAATAATAATAATAATAATAATAATAATAATAATAATAATAATAATAATAATAATAATAATAATAATAATAATAATAATAATAATAGAAGAAATAAAATGAAAGATGTTGCTGAGTATACAAAAATATGAGCAGAAGTTCGCGAACAAAAGTTTAGGAACACTTAAGCTCCGCCCTAAGGGACCCTTCAGCGGGCTGGAGTCCTCTTGAATATCACTTTACAGACAACGACACTGTTGTTTTTTTTTTATTTACCACAACACACACAAGGGCCCCCCCCCCCCCCCTTTGTTCACAAAGTCGAACGAACGTTCCTCAGTGGTCGAGGGGTGGCGCGCCCGGCTCTCGAACCAAGGGGCGGCGGTTCTTGTCCCAGCTCGAACACTCTTCAGCGCAATTGCTTTTCTTTCTCCAGAGGCACTTCGTAATGGTGATGGAATAACGTCACGACCCTGCACACTCATAAGAAATTTTGTATTGACGTCATTAGTAATGTACTGTGTGACCTTGCGGGGTGTTGAAGTACTCGCGCGAGGTCATGTGGTTATGACGTCACAACCCTCTCGACCAATCCTCATTTTTTGGACACGCCAACTACTACGGCGGTTTCTCTTCTGAACGGCACCCTTAACAAGGTCGCGTAAAAGTACCTGAACAAATGGCTTTCATGCGCCCTTTCTGTTTCGTTTCAAGAGAGTCGCACAAAAGATTACCAGGTAAGGCTAATACGAAGATCACTACAGAGCCCTGCAGCCGCACTGTCACTGCGTCGACTGCGCGCTCTAGGCGACCCTAAACGACGAAACTTCCCCCAGTCACCAAACCGAGCTGCGAGTCATGCCTCCCGAACGCCGGTGGCCGTTCTTGACGACATTTAAAAGAGTCGTCATATTTCGCGGAGCACTCCGAAAATTGCACGAGCTCGACGTCATCGAAAAGTGCGTCAGACAGCAATACTGAGGAAAGTAGCGACAACGCCTTTTCGCGTGCAATACCAACGCCAAGCTTTACGTACACGTGAACGTAATGGACCACCGGTGTCCGACGAATGTAGTACAAAGGACTGCCGCTACTGGATGCTCGGATGTCCGATGGACGTTGAGTTTAATGCTGCATACAAACTTCGGACAACCCTGGGACCCTCCCGTGCAAAAAAAGAAAAATCGGCCGAATGAACATCTCACGTATAGTTACGTCTACACCGCACATTCCGACATCCTTTGGATACCAAAATTCAGATGCAAGTTTCCCAGTGATGCCCATGAAGCGTCCAACACCGCATTTGACGTACGTATGGCATCCACTAGTGACCATAGTTCGGATGCTCAGACCTCCGTCGAACAACCAATTTCTACCGTCACCCCCCGGGCGTCCGGAAACGAACACTTCTGGGAACATTTTGTGCCAGCTGCCAAAACATAAATAACGTTGAAAGTAGTAATTCCTTGGCATTATCCGGACACCCAAGGAACAATTAATGTGCCTGTATCTCCCTCAAAACTGTGATGCAATCCTGGAGGCAGGCAATCCCGGAAATCTTGACAGCAGGATACTCTTAAATATTAACAGCTCTAATTAATCTGACAACTCTGCAAGGTACAAAGAGGGCGACAATCGAGCCCTACAACGCAGCGCAACAAGTACGCACCTCACACCATAATGTTTAAGTGATATGAGCTCATCTTCTTATATGCCCATGTGTGAAGGGTGTCCATTATGTGCTAGTGGTGGGTGGTTAATAAGTGACATTTTTAATAAAATTTTTGCGCCATTTATGCAAGCTAAGGCAGGCGCAATTTTAAGACGCTCAAATGCAAAATTTTGTTAAGTTGAAGAGCATCATTACTGTATAAACAGTGGACAAAAACTGGGACGCAACGCTAGAAACATACTTCTACTGTTGTAGTTGACACCATCAGCTTCCAGTAGAGGTTCCCCCTCTCTCTGATCCTTAACATCTCGTCCCATCGATGGAACACTATCTACCGACTCATTGCTGTCAGGCAGTGATTTTTTAATGAATTTCGCTTTTCTGACCGCATTTCAAAATGTCTACGGAGAGAAGTCCTAGAGGTGTGATTCCCGCAGGCGTCTCGATTCGGCCGGCCGTTTCCGGCCGTATTTCGCTCTTCCGTGGATGTCAGGATTCGGTACGGAAATACGGATCTTAGTCGGGCGTCCGTCGGGCATCGCTGGCCGTATAATTTCGCGGGCAATGGCAATAGCTGCAGTTATTGCCTCCCATTTGAAACTTGTGAAGGTCACTGATTTCTCGAGTGACATGGCTCGCGTGTCGGAGATCCCTGCTATGTGATTCTTGGATTGATACCTGTTTTAAAGCGAAAGCTTTACTACTCCAGCCAGCGAGCCATTCCGGCTCGTCGCGCACTTTAGCCGTATGCGCGGTCCCACGAACGACCTTGAGCCGCCGTTGCCTAGCAACACCGCAGCCGCGCTCCTACAGATGGCGCCGCCATCGACGCTGCTGCCATCGCCGCTCACTCCACCAGATGTGCTCCGCTGGGGTAGAGGGAGAGGAGGCGTCACCTCCCGGGGGTATATATATATATATATATATATATATATATATATATATATATATATATATATATATATATATATATATATATATATATATATATATATATATATATAGACAAGGTAAACGGCGACTGCGTTTTATGGAGGAAGAACGCTAAGGCGCCCGTGTGCTGTGCGATGTCAGTGCACGTTAAAGATCCCCCGGTAGTCGAAATTATTCCGGAGCCCTCCACTACGGCACCTCCTTCTTCCTTCACTCCCTTGTCCCTTCCCTTACGGCGCGGTTCAGGTGTCCAACGATATATGAGAGATACTGCGCCATTTCTTTTCCCAAAAACCAATTATTATTATTATTAAACGAAATGAGGGGCTCGTTTGACAAACATATGAAGGAAGCCAACAGTTACCGAAACCATGGTGCACAGGGGAATGTTTCTATTGTTCTCTTTAATTTTTTTAATGCTACGATTAATCTGTTGCTTAAAGAAAATTAATTATAAACCAGCATAAAAAACAACCATGCCACCGGTGGGATCCGAACCCATGACCTGCGAATATCGCGTCCGGTGCTCTACCAACTGAGCTACGGCGACGGCTGTCCAAACTGCTGTTGTCGTGGGTATTTATGTTTATTGCGTGTAAGCGAACCTTGAGTGTTCACCAGTGCCACCCTCGTCCATAGCGGTGAACGTAGCACGTCCTGTATTACCGCGAATGTGTCGTAGAACGTCATATAACGGCGAGGGCGGAAACTGTGCGAGAGTATATATATATATATATATATATATATATATATATATATATATATATATATATATATATATATATATATATATATATATATGCCGGATGGATGGATGGGTGGGTGGGTGGGTGGATGGATGGATGGATGTAAGGAAGGAGCGTCCCCTTTGAAACGGGGCAGTGGTAGTTGCCACCATGCTCAGTTTTTTTCCTTTATTTTTGTTTAACTCTGTTGTAAGTTGCTAATAAAATTCGCCATTTTCTTTAAAATACGCCTTCCTACACTTTTAAACTTGTGTCACCTCTCTGCTTTTGATCCACCAATCCTCCAATCGCTTTTTGCTAATTTCCATCGCAGATTTATTTACATGACTATTGTTATCTCTAAACCCCAGGGCCTCAGGAAGGGTGACTGTGCCTGCATTGACGTCGGGATGGATGCCATCACATTTTAGAATGAGGTGTTCTATTTTTTCTACAGATTTACTACACACAGCACATGCGTCATCTTCTTCGTTAAATTTTTTTCTGTAGCTGCGTGTTCTAAGACACCCTGACCTAGCTTCAAAGAGGAGGGCACTGCCTCTTGAGTTATCATAAAACGTTTGCTTCCTGATCTGCCTTTTCCAGTATCGATATAGTTCTACACTATGTTTCTTTTCCATTGAATCTATCCTATTTTTACCTTCGAGGAGCGGTAGGGTCGCAGCGCCACGATCGCGCAGCGGAGGCATACAAGAAACACCCCCAGCGCGCAGGCGCCGTACCACGGCCGGTCTCTAGGGGAGCGCGCTCTTTTCTTCGCGCCCGCGCCCGCCTCGAGACCGGCCGTGGCTGTAGAAAGCGCGCGCCGCCGCCGCTTCTCGAGCCTGGCCGTGCCTCTAGTCCCCACCCTCCACAGAGCGGCGAGGGGGGCGCGCGCATCGAGACACGTACCCTAGTTTGATCGACGCTCGCGCGGTACGGTTAAAGCATTGGCCGGATGTACGTCTGCTGCCTTCGCGGCAAACAGCCCAGTGAAACTGACAACCACGCAGTAAAGCGTATTGCTCAGCACACACAGAGGCAGAGTATAGGCATCCGACACAGCCACTGCCTTCTGGCTTTGACAGGATTGGAAGTTATGTCCCTTGCAACCCGAAGTATTGCGGCGGAAACAACGTGGCACATTTCAGTTCATAAGTTTTTACTGAGATAACAAATATTTATCTTTGCAAAACATGTCCATACGTTTAGGAAACTGAACATTGCACGTGCGCTCATACTAATTATCAGAGAAAAAAAAGTGCAGCGAATGACCGCGCCCATGCGGGACAAATTCATAGTCCAGAAAGAGTGAATTTCCGCGGGGCATCCACTGGCCCGCTGCCGGCGGATGTCCTAACGCTGATATCCATTCTGGGCCACAAACGCCCGGACCTAAACGGAATGTCCGGCGGATATTTGCGGTCCACTGGGAAGACCCGAAGCGGATTACTGCCATTAGCGTGAGGCATCGACGGCGGTGCGAACATAGAGGAAGTCTGCCGAACTTTCCGAGAACAAAACGAAGGCCTCTACGATTCCTTCGAGGCGCGCATATTCTATCGCATTTCCTCAGGAGAATGCGTCGAATCCGAGCTCGGCGCGCAAGTGCGCCGTCTCCGGCGAGGAGTTCCTGACAGCTCGGCCGCTGCTCCGATAGGCGTTGATCGGTATTTGTGGCTCGGAGCTTCTGTTGGTCGACCAATGCGGCATTCTTTTTTTTTCGTTTCCTGAAGTTGGGGGCTGACCTCCACGACGTATCAACCAGTATGCAAGTAAATACGGCATAGTGCGGTTTAGTTTCCGCATAATATTCCATTTTAACCCGAGGGGCGACTTTTCACTTCTATTTTCGGTTAAAAAAAACGCGTTATTTTACAGCGATAGCTGTTAGGCGCCCGTCCCTGGCTTGCGCGTCGTAGTCGTCCGGCATCGTCGCCGTAACCGGTGGGCGCGTTAATGACATCCGCCCACCACCTGGTGGATGTCATTAACGACCGGTCATTAACGCACTCACCTTATGTCACGGTCAATCTTGGTCGCATAAGCCAACGGGTGGATCTGTTTGGAGCAGCCGCCTGCCATTGCAGGGGTGCATCACTCGACCACTATACCATTGCGATATGAGGTCACTGTACCTTTTCTACCTCAAAATATCCTCTAAACGCTTAAACAGCTATCACTGAATCTCGCGTTACATATTCGTAATTCCGTCCTGTGAGTTTTTTTTCTTCTGCGCTGCAAGACCTGGCGCGATATACGATCTCACCTCTGAGTTTAGCGCGCGTTTTAGAGTCTAGAATTGTTATCTCTGTTTGTTCCTTATCTACAAAGGAGAATTATTAATGACTGACGTATCGCTATTAATGAAACTCTGGTAGCAGCTTTCTTCTGAAGCTGTATACAGTTCGCTATAGTATTTCTCGGATGCGCAATGGGTGTGCTGTCTCGCGCTCACTATCTCTCTCCATCGCACATAAACACGCTCATTTTCCCGTATTTTGACCCCAAACAGGTTCAGAAAAAGGAGCGACATCGAGGAAGCGTTCAAAGTCAACCCCATTTATCTCAGGCACGACAACGAAGGGGGCAAGGTTCCCGATTACAGGGTGCGTGTACTGCACGGTCTCTGGTGCTTTCTTGCCGTCCAGGTTATCTGTCGCTTCTCACAGGTTCCACGATATCGTTTCAGCACTGGACCATTCCACTCGGTAGGCGGTTCCGCTCCCTCAAACTCTGGTTCGTGTTCCGGTGCTACGGGATCAGCGGTCTGCAGGCCCACATCCGACGCGTAAGTCACTGCGGTATTAACGAATGCTGGCCAAGCCATTGAAGGGGACCGCTCAGGCGATAAGGCGAGTAAGGTCCCTCCGATATGAACGGAAGCAACCAGCTTGCACAAAGATACGAATCTTCGGGTTCTCTACTGAAGTTGAAAATGACTTTTGGATATTACACGTCAAGAGGAAAATTAGTTCGGAAAGAGATAAAGCATGCTCGTCGCACGTAATTATGGAGCAATCGGTTGAATGCTCAAGCTTTGTTCCAATTCATATTGGGGGGACCTGTAAATCTCGCAATTATTCTGCTTCAGCTTATGTGGTTGTTGTGCAGCACGTAGATCTCGTTTTTCTTTTTTCAGCGTCTCCCTTTTAAACACGCCTGCACGAAATTCCTAATTTTCTGCTTCACTTACAGAAAAGCGTTTCAATCCGTCGCTTGTGTCTTCATGAGAATATTGTTGTCAGCGTCATATTTTCACTTGGTAAGCGCCTCTGCTGCAGTGCCTCAAACAGTTATTGATTTTGCCGCATTCATTAGTCTTAACGATGGTTCCCCTGAACTTACAACTTCCTGGGTGATAAGTGGGTGATAAGGGTAGGCAAACGAAAGAAGACAACACTCACTGAAAGCCAGCCTTAATGCCGTGTCCTCCCCATTTGATCACCTTCTCCCTGGCACATGGGTATAACAGGGCGGTCCGTGTCCGCCGCTATGGTTATGGGCGGCGCTGGCGGAGGCCATGGCTTGGATCCCACCGGCGACGTGGCTGGCTTCCACTTTCCATAAAAGTATACTCTATCTAAACGTATTTCCCACCTTAATAAGCGCCACGTTTAGTTACACTCCTTGTTTTCTCTTGATATCAGTGAGTGTTGGTTTCGTTCGTATGTATATTATTGGGGTCAGAAGAGCCCAGGAGGCATCGCCGCTGACTCAAATCCATCGCCGCGTCCCCAGCATCATATACTGGTGCGGAAATAGCGAATCCATTTAGCGCGCCAAGAGATGCTCTGGAAGCATTGGCTTTGCTTCCCTTGTGCTTGGTGCGAGAAGGAGCCCACACGATGAGTTTACAAGCTGGCGCGCCATTTTGATAAGGCGACCGCCGTCAAGCTTCATCTTTCTGCCGTGGCGTTGTTTCCTGTATCGAGACAAAGGGTAGGAACACTGTTCCGGGGACATTTTCGAACGACCGACCCTCAAGCAGGAATGGACACGGAGATAGAAAAAAAAATATCGCTGCGAGTGATGTTTTTTTTTTTTTTGCGCGATCGCTGGTCCTATAGGCACTTCTGTGCCCGATAGAACAGTCACAGCCAGAATGATACGGAGCGCGCTTCGGCGTTCCAATCATTGTTTCGTGATGCGTAAAGGAAACAGGAAGGTTTTCTGCGCTAATGTACAAGCACACCGGCAGCACTTATTTGCATATGTGTCGAGCAACGCTCAATTTTAGCTCGAGGGAAATTTGATCGCCGATGCGTGCTCCGTCCGCATTATTCTGGCTGCTACTGCGTATCCATAGCCAGCCCCTCATCTCCTCAACCTTGTCTTCCGAAGGGTACAGAAAAAAGCCAATGGGTAGAGCCCTCTCTATAACGGTCATATTTATAACGAAAACTCGCTTAGTACGAACTCAGCCTCAGACAGAACTAACGTCCGCAGACGCGGAACTCGGTTACAGTGAACACGCGGGCACGACGAACTTGCGTGCGAGGACGCGCAGGCTGTGGCCTTTTGCCGCCGAGGCACGTGAGCATCATAGCTTGCATCTTTCACTTCCCACTGCGGTGCAGCGTGAAAAAGACGCAGTAAAACGAAAAGAAAGTCGGCCACATGAGCGCAACATTACATTGGCTCATACCAACGCTGCCTGGATACTCACAGGCAATGTTGCCCACACACGTTTCGCGGTCACTGCCTGGAGCCTGTGCCTCGTGGCACGGATGGAAAGGGGAGAGGGGTTCTCTATGGTGAACGCTGCCCGCCCTTTGCGCGTGCCTCAAACGAACCGCGAGAAGCAAAGTATCTCCTCTTGCGCTTGAGCGCGTTCTTCGATCATAAGTTTTAGTTCCCGCCGTATGTGCCGGCCCTCCAGTTCCCTCCCTGGAAGCTAGGTGAGACGTCACTTGGTTGAGCCGGCTTGCAAAGTCTACGTCGCTGTCCACTGCCTCGACAGCTGGCAGTTCCTTTGGTATGGGGTCTGCGTGAAACTCGCCGAGTGCTCATGTCGAAAAACTGTCATAGGCGAAAAACTGGTTCACGCTAGTTATAACAAAACTGCGTGAAATGTTTAATTGCGCTCAAGAACTTACCGGTGAGCACGCACGCACATCGGGATGGTGCGCGCTCCTCCCCAAAGCGATCGCTAGTGTTGCGTGGCTCCCACATCTACCAACCAGTTGTTGTGGGAACCCACAGCTGGTACTCATTTGTTGCCTTGAGCCCACTGCCGACCGAAGGGGTAGCGAGGCGTAGGGCCTTTGGCGCTCGGACATCGGGAGGTGGTGGCCAAGGCAGACAAAAACTTTTCTCATTGCAGAAATAAAAAATGGGAGCTCCCTATGCTGGACACAACACGCGCTTTCATACGCTTTCACGACGCCTATACGGAAGTCCATCACTCCCTATAGGAGGAAAGTTTGTCATATCAAATGATCACGTGACACTGCTCACTGACACAAGAAGCTCCGACCATTTTGCTGATGGTTTGATATGTTCTGAAATCACTGCATGTTCCACATCGTTTCGATATGAGTTGGCTTTTCGCCACATCTCCTTGTCTTCACACTCTTTTTTTGATGCTCAGTACTGCACACGTTTCAGAGCGAATTATTCTGGCATAGATTTTATTTCTGGTTTCAATACAATTTGTAATCACTGCACACCGTTGCCATTTTGCCACCTGCCTTTGTCTTTATACTAATTTTTTTACCTTTCGTTCTGTTCACTTCTGAACGCATCGCTGTAACATCATCACCTAGGTTTGAATTTATGCTGCTCTTAATTTTCACCGTCATTAAGATGGGATACCGATATTATTAGCCTCTAAATAGGGCACTGCGTGTACCTTCGTTTCTATGTGATGAAGGCCGGACGCAAGGCCTAAACGTGAAATAAATAGCTTCCTCACCGATCGGACCTTTTTCGAAATGTATTTCTACAACCGGGCCCTCCTCTTTTACACGTTTTATACACCAGGTGTTTCGGGGAAGTCCGCCAATAATATTACAAGTAGCTTAAAAACGAGAGATTTCTGTGGCATACTAGAGTTGGCGGACACTACAAAAGAGGCGAATCAGGTAACTATAGTAAACTACTTAACTAAATTCTAATAGTTAGCTTTTTACAGAGAAGCGCCAGGTTGCAATTAAAGATTTTTAGCTGGCAATTAGTAATATCTATATATTTTTATAGAATTTCGAAAGCGCGATTACCCTAGTCGCTGTCGCCCAACAAATTTGAGCCATTTCTCGCGCCATTCGAAAGCTGCTCGCCTGTGGAATGCGAACGACGACGTCCATCAAAGCGCGTCACTCTATGGCGCACGTACGTGACCACTTCTCCCCTGCAGCGAGGAGCGGAGAGCATCGCAGCGCAGGCGGGACAGAGATTGTCAGGTGGCACGTGCGCTACGGAGTGACGCGTTTTTATGGGCGTCGTTGTTCGCATTCCACAGGCGAGCAGCTTTCGAATGGCGCGAGAAACGGCTCAAATTTGTTAAACCACTGTGGCGAGAGTAAAAGCGTTTTCTAACTTCTAAAAACTGATATGCATATTACTTACGACGGGCTACACAGCTATCAATAAATAAGGAGCGTAGCACTAATAGTTCAAAACTAAACTATTTAATATTAGTTAAACAGCCTGCTAGCCAGCACGTCTTAGCTGTATTTTGACAACGCTTTGCCAAAAAAAGCGATCTCCTAATTAAAAAAAAATAGCAGTGGCTTAGCTCGGCTATGCCAGGATATACGTAGCGTGAGCTACGCTGTGCCGCTGAGCAGCAACTTCGCTCTCCTTCTCCATGGCTATACCACACTGGCAAACGCCCCGCTATATGTATACCCCCTGATACCTCTGCGCATGCGCACAAAATGAGAGGCGCTATCAAGCGGCTCCGGCGCAGCGTCAGACTTGGCTACTGCGCAACGGAGGCACACAGCTGGGCACGCGCCGGCGCCAGTGCGTCTGTCGCGGCTATGAAGTCACTCCTCTGGAATGCGCAGACCGGCGACGCCCGCGCGGCGGCGGCGGCTCCGGCGCGACAGCTGTGCGCCGTGTGACGTCACTGCTCCTCGCGCATGCGCAGCACGGCTCTCCAGGAGCCACACGAAACTACTCAACCTCGGCTAGTGTAGTTCACTCTACAAAAGGCCAAAAATTGCTGACAGTCTTAGGCGAAAGAACCCGTATAATAAATTGAAGCTGTCCATTTGAGCTTATTGTGCCAACACAGCATGCGCAAGATTTTCAAATCTTATCTGACAACGCCGCTCGCATAATTGTGCTCAATGTTTCTTCGCAGCAAATTAATCTCGCAAGAGAATTCGAGGCCCTGGTGAATGAGAACAAGAACTTCGAAGTTGTAGTTCCTGTCACAATGGCCCTGGTGTGTTTCAGGTTCAAGGTATGTAAAATAATTTTTTGTGCATGATCGACATCCATGCATTTGCATATTATAACTAAAAAAGAATAATGCTTACAGTGTAAAGTCCAGACACTATTACCTAAAGCATCACTTGCTTTCATTTGTTAATCACTACATAGAGCACTTAACTGGGAGCATTGCACCAACAGAATCAACAAAATGATGCAGTTTATTAAGGAATGTGTTCACACAATAAATAATGGCAGTGGTCCCTGGTTTTTATCAACGGACCGTTAAAGTGAGAACATGTCCGACTCAGCACAAGACCATTGGTTACCACAACGAGCCAACATATCTGGCCTACTGACTTTCCCCAGCATGCCGCCCCAATGACCCTTTCGCTGCAACATCCATGCTGCCCCATTCCCTCTCACACGTTCCCACTAAGGCCGAAGCCAAGCCCGCGCTCATCCTCATCACCACGATCCCTTCCCTCCGAGACCTTCCACATGCTACATTGACGCAACGTTACTATCTCATTCGTGGCTCTACCGCTCCCCCTCTCTCCCCTTTGATTCCCCCATCACTTCCGCTGCTGGACGTTACTCCATATCTTCCCCGTGAGAACTCGAACCGGCGGCAATCGTTCATGGGGCACAAGAGCTCACCCTCCTTCCTGCCTTCCCAGTACAGTCCGGGCATGGGCAGTATGCATGCACTTTTGATACTGCAACCTCTGTCCGTAAAGCTTCGAGACTGGTTTATTTTCTTCTCTAGAAGTGATTCCCCAAAACAAATGTTGGTGCGTATGTGTAGCGCTATCTTTTCGGGCTAACCTGAGCTATTTATATTACTTGCTGTGGCAGCCGCTAGATGGCACTACATGTAAAAAATACGCTGTCACAAGTCGTCTGCGCATTCTACTGTCAGTGAATGCGGAGAGATGTACGTTCACCTCGAACAGCCTGTAAACATAAAATTCTGTGTGAAGCTTCGCAAGACAGCCAGACAGACGTATGAGCTCCTTCGTGATGCTTACGGCAACGAGACATTATCGCGGGCGCGAGTTTTCCAGTGGCACAAGAGGTTCGTTTCGGGGAGAACGTCGGGGGAAGACAACACAAGGCAGGGGCGGCCTTCAACCTCACGGAATGAAAACAACGTGGCTCGGATCATAGAAATCGTACAGCAAGACTGCACCATTAAATTCCACGTGCTATCAGATGTTCTAAACATTAGTAAGACAACATGCCACCAAATTTTGCGCGAGAACTTGGGGAAACAGAAAGCTGAATGCCAGACTTGCGCCGCACTCCCTCACACAGGACTAGAAGGACACGCGGGTATCAGTGAGCGCTGATTTGCTCTGCGAGGCAGAGAAGGATGCTGCATTCGTCGACAGCATCACTGCTGAAGACGGTGTTTTGAATACTATCCTCAAACAAAGAGGCAGAGCGCCGAATGGCGGTCCGCAAGCTCTCCGGCGTTGAGAAAGGTGCGACGACAGAAGACCAAAACAAAGACGATGCTGATAGTTTTTTTCGATTCCAGAGGTGTCATACGCCGCAAGTTCGTCCAACAAGGGCAGACGGTGAATCAGGAGTTTTATATCCGCCTGCTCCAACACATGCGTGATGCACAGTGCTGCGACGCCGTCGCCCTGACTTATGGGCATCTGGACAATGGAGCCTTCTTCACGATAACGCAAGGCAACACACTGCTCTCAGCGTGACAAAATTTCTCGCCATGCACAGCATTACTGTACTTCCTCATCTGCCATACTCGCCTGACCCCTCCCCATGCGATTTTTTTTTCCTGTTTCGTCGTGTGAAGAGAACCCTAAAAGGTCGTTTGATGGGGAGCGTGGAGGCCATTCAAGACGCCACGACAAAGGAGCTGACAGCCCTGCCAAAAGAAGCGTTTTCCAGCTGTTTACAAGACCTCAAGAAGCGTTGGAAGCTGTGAATAGACTGCAAGGGAGACTATTTCGAAGGGGTTCTGCACAAATGATTTCAGTGTTAAACGCATTTTTTAATAGACTCAGTCTCGTAACTTTATGGACAAACGTATGTTTAGATACATTTTGTGTATATAAGCATTAGATATTGCTTGACAAAAATGAAAGTATGGGAGTATCGGCGTCGAAAACATATCTTTAGAGTATCATGTATTTTAAAAATACTCGACACTAAAAAGAAAAGGAAGCGTGCCGCTGATTTTGAGGCTGTTGTGAATCAAACTTTAGGCCGGCGGCGCTCGCTCAGCCGGTAGAAAAAAGGGAAGAATTAGGAAGAAATGATGCCAATGACGTCGGCCCAGACAGTTGTCTTTCTTTCTACGTTCGTTATTTAGCAGAGAGACTACATATATGTCGTGCTTGTGCACACTTGTTGACAGAAGGAGACAGGCTCACCACTGTGGTAGCAACAACACCCTTCACCCCTATTTCAAGTTGCGGCGGTTGCCAGCAGAAATGGAAGACTTCTTATTTAGGTCTTCATTTGTAAGATCCTGTTCGCATAACGTTATGATTTTAGTGCGAAAGCACTTCTCGGGGTCAAACCCAACCAAGAATCTTGTGGCAGCGCGAACAGATCAGCTCCGCCACTGCACGAGAGCACTAGGCTATCTCCGCAGCTGAATACGCCTCATGTTGAACTACAACACTCTCTCGCGCTGTGCAGTGCTGCTGTGCATATTCTCGTCTTCAACTTCCATCTGCGGCGCGAACAGATCAGATGAGCTTAACCTCGATCAGAGCTTAATCTGAGTCTAAAATCGTCGCCAGACGTGACGACGACCCATCAAAGCGAAACCATGAGCCAACGAGGCTAAGCATATGTTTTCGCCCGTCTACTCGGTTTAATTACCTTAACACCCTACCACTTTTTTTTTTGCTGCTCAAGTCGGTCTCCTTCGGTGTGCTGGTTTACTGAATGTTCTTCTGCAGGCTGTCGCTTAGGTCTTGTTGAAGTCCTTATGCCCCAAATCAAAGGCTCTAAGGTTGGATACATACAAGAGGCTGAAGTTTGAGGTGATATCTTATGTTCACACGGTCCCGCAAGCCCTAAAGAGGGCTGCCAGAAAATTGGGTGTTGAAGCTCATTTTTCCGCGCCCTGCAAACTGTCCCGCTTGTGCTCATTAACCAAGAAATATGGACAAAAGAAGGCTGGGTATGGCACCAACCACAGAAACAAGTTTGTGCCTTGCAGAACGAACGTCATCTATGAGATTCCGCTGACAAATAGCAAAGCGTTTATACGCCAAACGGGCCACTGCATTAAGAAATGATTACTAGAGTACGCCAACACCTTAGATGCAACACATGGACAATGTGTACCTGAACACTTCAAGTACTGCATGCGCGACGACGAAGCATGCACGCCATTTTCAGGCCAAACAAATATTATCGGTGGTGCGAAAGAACGAAAGGAAAGCTAGATTCTTGAAGCCTTGCAGGCAGCGAGATTTGGCCCTGAGAAATGTGCAAGTGAGGCTACCACCCACTTGTACACTTTCTTGGCTTGAGAAGGTGATTGCGCGTTTGATGGCATGCGTTTGGTGCTCATGCGCTTTGTTTTTGAAGGAAAAAAAGGAGGCGCTGTCGCAATTAAACCAGTTGTTAGCCTGCGCTCGTCCCGTGTGATTCTTTTCTGTGTCCCGTCCGTTGCACAGTTTTTATGTTTAAAGAATGTCGCTCCAACTAGCCTCGCATCGCACTCTTCTGGGAGAAATCTTTCTTCGGCTTTTCCAAGAGCACGGAGCTTGCGCCTTTTCATCATCATCAGTCTGACTACTCCCACTGCAGTGCAAAGGCCTCTCCCATATCTCTAAAATTAATCATGTCCTGTGCCAGCTGTGGCCACCCTACCCCTGCAAACTTCTTAATTTTCATCCGCCCACCCAACTTTCTGCTGCCACCTGCTACGCTTACATTCGCTTGGAATCCAGTCCGTTATCCTTAAGGACTACCGGTTATCTTGCCTTCAAATTACATTCCCTGCCCAAGAACATTTATTCCTCTTGATTTCGATTTGGATGTCATTAACCCGCGTTTGTTACGTCATCTACTCCGCCCTCTTCCTGTCTCTTAATGTTGCACCTATCATTTTCCTTTCCATAACTCGATGTGCCACAGGTGAATACCAGTAATGTAAAGCTGTTGTACGCTTTCCTCGTGACAGATATTGGTAAACTGCCATTCATGATCTGAGAAAACCTGCCAAGTACGCTCCACCCTATTTTTATCAACGCGATAGCGTTAAAGGCCTGTTTCACCAGAAAATCCGGCGTCGGTGTTGTGAGCGAATAATCACGAGCATGACCCTGGCAGGTCGTTCCCAGAAAGCAACGTAGGAGGCAGGTGGGCCACCTAGGTCATGTGACCTTGCGGCGTCATCGCACCCTACCCACCAGATAGTGAGCAAACTGCCCACCGTGGCAGGTGGCAATTAATGATTTTTCGCTCAGCAAGAGCAACCTGGGTCGCACAAGGCCCACCGCTGGGAGCACCTGCCATCGCAGGGCAGTGGCGCATCGCTTAACAGCTGCACCGCTGAGCCAGGAGGGGTATGAGGACTCCCAGGGATCTATGAATGTAAAGTAGAGAATGACCTTCCTATCGCGTCATACCCTTAAGGCGGAGCTTAAGTGCCCCCTCCGATTTTTCTTAGTTATTTCACTCTCGTGATCCGGAACTGCGGTTACTGCCTGCCCTAAGTAGACGTATTCCCTTACCACTTCCAGCATCTCTCTACCAGTTGTAAACTGTTGTGCCCTTACGAGATGGTTGAACATTACTTTGGTTTTCTGCATATTAATTTTTAAGCCTAACGTTCTGCTTTGCCTGTCTAACTCATTTCATGCTTTGCAATTCATCCCCTGGGAGACTAAGCAAGACAATGTCATCAGCGAATCGCAGATTACTAAGGTACCCTCTATTAACTCTTATCTCCAACTGTTCCCAATCCATGCCTCTGAATACCTCCCGTAAACAGGCGGCAAATAGAATTGGCAAGATTGTGTCTCCCTGCCTGACACCCTTCCTTCTTGGAATTTTATTGCTGACTTTATGGAGGACAATGGTAGCTGTGCTGCCGTTATAGATACCTTCCAGTCCTTTTACATAAGGCTGTTCTACACCCTGTATCTGCAATGCTTGCATGACTGCTGAGGTTTCGACTGAGTCAAATGCCTTCTCGTAATCTATGAAGGCTATAAGTATATAGGGGCTGTTTTAAGAAATATAAACCAGCCAAAAAGACGCACACAGGAAAACTGAGACGAAGAAGGGAAGATAGGAAGGAGGCTGGACTGCCAACTGTTTATTCGAAAGTTCGGGCTCAGATATATACAGGGCACTCAGCCACATGACCCTCTCAAAGTCGCTATCACATCAGACTTCCATCGTGGAAACGAAATTTACAATGACCGCAACATCTTCTATCCTACAATTGATCTCACAGTTACCGTTGCCTACTTCCAGTACAAAAAACATCTTTGCAAAATCAGCGTAAGACAACCATAGCAAAAAGCAGTCATACGCAATTAAACAATAAAGAGCAAAAAATTGAAACACTTTCAGCGCATACGTATCAAATAAAAGCGAAGCATGCAGAACGTAATTTTTCATTCTTAGAACACACATTCACTATCAAGGCCTGGTGATTATGAAAAGGAATCTATGAAGTCGATTTCCTCACTTCGAAGGGCAACAGAACAATCTCCTTCCCCTTCTTTGTCTCAGTTTTCCTCTGTGCGTCTTTTTGGCTGGTTTAATTTTATAATGCAATGCACCAGATAGCCCAACAACGTGTTTTACTGGATATAGGCGCTGGTTATATTCTGCCAATTTCTCTATCGCCTGATTGATAGTGTGAATATGGTCTACTGTCGAGTATCCTTTACGAAAGTCTGCCTGATCATTTGGATTACTGAATTCTATGGCTGTACTTAACATAACCGCGATTACCTTAATAAGTACCTTATAGGCAACGACCAATAAGCTAATCGGTCTGTAATTTTTCACGTCCTTGACGTCTCCTTTCTCATGGATTAAGATGATGTTAGCGTTCTTCCAAGCTTCTGGTGCGTTCCGAGGTCAAAAGCCATTGCGTGTACAGGGTGGCTAGTTTTTCTAGCACGATATCCTCTCCGTTCCTCAACAGATCCGGTGTTGCATGATCCTCACCAGCTGCTTTTCTCCTTTGAATTGCTCCCGAAGCTTCCTTTACTTCTTTCGTTACTGGCATGGTGCCCCATCGCTGTATTATGCTGCCAATCTCATTTACGTCCTAATTATATTGGCTACTCTATAGGTTTGTGCAGATCTCTTTGGCGACTTTAGCTATCTTATACATAATTCTACTGAGATTGCCCCCTTTGTCTCTTAAAGCATTCATCTAGGTTTTGCCTATGCCCAGTTTCCTCTTCATCGCTTTTAGGCTACCTCCGTTCTTTAGGCTATGATCGATTCTCCCCATATTAAACTTCCTTATGTCGCTACCTTGTGCTTATTAACTTTGATCGCTCTGCTAGTTCTGTTTGTGGGGTTTGATGCTTTCATGCTTTGGAGTTTGTTAATCGGACCCTTCGTCTCCCGAGAGAGCTTGCCAGTATCCTGTCTAACCATCCTACCCCCTATACTTCTACCTCGCACTCCGCATGATAGCTTTAAGATTATCGTTCATTTCTTGAACATTAATGACGTCGTCCTCACCGAGTAAAAAAACAACAACATCCAATTAGACATTCCAACTGGTTCCAATTGTATTTTCCAATTGGTTCCAACTGGGCTTTCCAGTTGGAACCAATTGGTTCCAGTTGTGCTTTTAGCCACCCCACCAATTGGACCCAACTGGACCAACCAATTGGACCCACTAAGCCAGGCAGTTACTGCACCCAGGTATATTCACAAAATATAACTCACAATTAAGTTTCGCAAAATAAGCAGTGTGAGAAATATTTCTACAATTTAACATATTAATAATTTGCAAAAGGAAAACTGATTTGCGAGGACTGCAGGGAGACACTGCGTCTGGTGCCAATCAACATTTTTACTGCGAAATTGAAATTAGCATACTTTTATAGAAATCAAGGCCAGTAGACACGTATACATCACACACGAGAAACAATACACATTCAGATTCTAGTAGCATATTCTAGTAACACACTTCTGCTCCAACTTATATAACCCATTTATGAGGCTCTCATGCTGGGGCCAGTTGCGCTTGTCCACTGAGCGAAGTTATTTAATTTTGACTGCAGTGGTGGTGATGATGAATACAATTTAGTAGGTTAAGCTGCTGATAGCTCCTATTGTAAGAGCCAGATTAGCTTTGCCTTGTATGTCAAATATGAAAACGTTCATATGGATACAGTGCGTGCAGCTGGGCAGACCAATTGACTGCAATGGGTAAGACCAATTGGGCTCACCAACTGGAATCCCAGTTGGTCCAATTGGTTAGTCCATTTGAAACACCATTCCAATAGGGAAGCGCACCTAATGTTTGCCCCCACTGCACCAGCGCCGCCTCTCCCCTGGCGGTCATTTCCGAACTTCTGTCCGGGCACGTCGCTGGCGGAGCGCATTGAGTCAGCAACGTCTCGGCTGGTACGCGTGTTACTCGCACCGCTGGCACTCTCTCTTTCATTGTGAGCACGTGCGGTCCTGCTCGCAAGTGCACAAAAGAGGGGTTGCCGCTCGTTGTGAGTGACGGAGGGGGGGGGGGGGGGGGCTTGTTACAATATTTCTCTGAACACCAAGGGCCAAGAGCTGCCAGTGGAATTCTACAGGTTTCCGGGACATGTCCTACATTCTTCTAAAAAATTGTTGAATATTTTTAAATTGTAAGGTAGTTTAATGGAAATATTGAAGGTAATAGTCCATCCTTTCAATGTGTGGAAAAATCCTAAAATTTTTTCCATCGCTCGCATTGAGTAGTTGACGATTACAAAAAAAAAAATGGAAGCCTGCAGATGGGAGATTGTTATATTCAAATCTTCCAATATATGAAAAAATGCGTTCATGCGCTCTTTCCGGTTCAGAAACGCTTTTGTGCGGTATTGTTTGGTATCAAATGGTTGACAACAACAGACGGCAAGCCTGGATAACTGCTGTGCGCAGGTTGAAGTAAGTTTTTTCTTTTGCTAAACATGTTTGGTATGTTGCTCGTGTAATATTATCTTTGACCAGTTTTTGGTTTAATTCACGCACGGAATGTTTAGTAGGCGAGCTCGCGCTAACGGAACTCATTTTTTTGCCGGTAATGCCCTCAGCCGGTGAGGTAATGCAAAACAAATTATTTTGGAGACTGACATCAACAGCTGCGTTATGCAGACGCGTGTGAGGTAAGGTCAGTGATCGCCTCATTCTTCTGACGTGTGACGCCTGGCTCAATTTTCGAAGTTACTTTACTAACTTAAAGAAATTCTAAAAATAAAAGTAGTCAAAATGTATGCTTGCACATGAATGATCATTTCCATATGAACGGTGGCTCTACAAATAAATTGTTTTTGGGTTGCGCGTGCGCTGTGACCGGCATTAAATTAAATATACCAGCCGTTTATCTCAGTAGTGATTTACCATGCAAACTAGAGCATTTTTTTCATTTAGCCATAAGCGAGCAGCTGGTAAGTGCATTTCGTGTTTTCGTTTTCCTCTTCAGCCCCGAGTATCGCCTTCTGGGCACTTCATTTTATGTTCAAATAAAAATTATTTTCATTATGCAGCGAAAAACGTAACGAAATCCCAACTATTCTGCCAACAGAGTTGCGTGCACCGCACTGCTCAGCCACCCAACAAAATAAAGTATTTTGCAAAAATGACCATGCCAAAAAAAGTATTTGCCTCGAATTCCGCCTCTTAAATGATATTGTCATTTACTTGCCACACACATTTCGCCGTTACGGTAATGGCGTTTTCGTCAACAATCTGCTTCACGGGGTGGACCTGATCGACTAGTTCTTTTCCATGATACATCCATGATACACTAATTAACGTACCACTCTAACATATTTTTGTTACCACCCAGATCAAGTGTATTGAAGATAAATTCCAACTGTGCTGCGCGCGGGCGCCGCGCTGTTCACATTTCTTCCTATCGCCCCTGTACATTTTACTAATCCTCTGAAGCTCTTCAGCGTTAAAGCACGAGGAAGAAATTACACACGCGACTGCGTAAACAGATTTGTAGGCAGGCAAACACGTGCAAATCATATGCAAAACTCGCCTTTTTAGAGAGAAAGCGCGCTACTCAATGGGAGGGGTTGACTGGCCTGCCCGGTCAATTGTGCGGAGTCGACCGGAGAGGGCGCTTTTCACTGGCGCCTGCAGAGCCCCCCTGCAAAGCTGCGGCCCATAGGGACCACTTGGAACGAATTGGAAACTGAATATGTCCAATTGGAGCCAGTTTGAAATCCAATTGGTTGCAATGTTTTGTTTTTTTTACTGGCCAGTTAAAGCCCAATATCTGTTCTGAAGCGATATCCTGTTTGTTATGGGGGGGGGGGGGGGGGGGGGCGTCAATGCTGCAGGTGACGCGGATTTGTAATTGATTCTGATCAAATCACGTAATTACATCACATCCAAACTTGGTACTGAAATCGCAAGACTGTCGTATGCCATCTCGGCGTGAAATACCAGTGCAAATAAACGCGCGCTTTAACCGAGAGAAGCATTTTATATATGGTGCGCGTTTAGCGTTGCAACAGTCTAAGTTAAGCAACAGGATAAGTTCAGGAAAACTGTGCACCTCCTCGGTGGTCACTGCCGAAATAGTGCGGATCGTGTGGCCGCCATGGAAACAGGCAATGACTAAACAGCGAAGTTTTTCCACTCGTCAGCGAGAACGGTGCTCCATTCGGGCCCGACTCGTACCGAGCGCCCCCCCCCCCCCCCCCGAAAAGGCGGCGACGGAGGGACAGCAGCGCTTGCCGGCACTTCGCACCTCTCGACGGGCCCATCACCGTTGTCTTTTCTTTAGACCATTAAAGTTTAACAATACTCGATACCGAATATGTTAACTAAAAAGCAAACACGTGCATGCAGCATGATGCACGTGCGTTTCGCGCCAGCTGCTGCGACGTATGCGGCGAGGCTGTCTCATGACAACACTTCGCTGCGATGTGCTGTTTGAAAATTTTCACGTGGTTTGGGATGTTGGCCGCCATTCAGGTGGCAGGCACACAGCTGGCTGTAATCTGCTGGTGACCGCAAGGCTCGCAGACAACCAGGCCTGCACTCGACCATTCGTTTTGGAAGCAGCCAGTGCCAAAAACTACAAAAAGTAACATCCTTTCTTTGATGAAAGGACTGATGGCGCACTGACACGTGTCTTTGATATGTTGTAAGTCTCAATCACTTCTCTAGTGAGCTGATCAGCATAACTAGCTCTCAAAATGTGGATGAAGCTGCATTTTTTGCAGTGGGCAGCTGGTTGTCCCTTCACACCAATCTTTACATCAGTCCAATGCAGCTTAAGTCTGCAGTGAGGCTCCGCCCACATTCAGAACCACCGCACAGAATGCCTCCACGACAAAAATGTAATCACTCGTCAAATCTTTTCTTGTTACATAAACTAGAAGCTAATAACAGGACGAAATTATAAGCATTAAGAATTTTGCAGCTTCTGGTCTGTTTTACATTGTCGAACCTCAAAAAGCTGATTTCTTTTACTGTTGTGATTGGTCAGCGGACACAGGATGCCGTGGACTATGACCCATTGCTACCAACTACTTTTTTTTAAAGTTGTATCCAGCTATGGCCTAGTTCGATATTTCTCTTTCGTGTTCCTTTAATCCCAGCCGCGGCGGCCAGTTAAGATAGAGGCGAAATGCAAAATTGACGTTTGTGGGCTGTCAAGGCACCTTTCTCGCTTCCCTTCCCCAACGGCACGGTTCAGGTGCACATCAAGATTGGTAGATACTGCACCTTTCCTGTCATGACAACCAATTATTTATTTATTATTATTGCGGAAGCAGTATTACGTGTCACACTGTGTAAATGGCGGCACCTGTCTGTAGCCTCTGAGGGTGAGGCCTCCACCCTAGAAGCACCACCAACCACCTCCCCCTCTCTCTAGGAGGCTGCCTGGCCACCCACCATCACCCTTAATCCACCTCTACCCCAGAGTTCACCCTCCAGAAGAGCTGCCCACCACCACACCCCTAGGAAGGAGGGGGCTGCCCATCCATCCACCGCCACCCTCGACACACCTGCGCACCCAATTTCCACCCTTCGGAAGCGCCACTCACCACCCACCCACTCACATCCGCCCACCTTCACTTTCCAGAAAAATTGTCGCGTATCTGAAGCTTCCGAAGTAATCATTGAGGGTAAATCCAACTGCTTTTGCAGAATTGTTGCCATGTCTGATCGTCGCATTTTTTTTTTCCGAGGTTCTTCCTGGCCTTAGTCACTGTGCCGTGGGCAACTGGTCGTGCAGGGGAATTACCGGCGATCAGTTGGTCCATCAGCATGCCCGCAGAATTAGTAGCTGGGTGCCGGTGGCCTCCTAGCCTTTCACACCCATCCAAGTGGAAAAATACCACTTTGAACTGCCCTAACCACATTTGGGACTAAGTGGAATCCGATACGTTTCAATTCGTTTTGGCCAGTTCCAATTATCTTTTTCGGCTGAAATGGTGGGCAAAGTGCATTTCTCAAGACCCTCAAAGGAATACTACAAACTCCAGCACTCACTACAAACACATACTCCCCCCCCCCCCCCCCGTATTCCCTTACCACAGCATAAGTACACCCTCCGGGCCATCCAGTTGAACACCATCATTCCAGCACGTCTATGCCTCCACCACTATCGTTCTAACCCCTTTTGTCACAAGTGGCCCACTCCCTATGCCAATGAGGTGCACATCATTTTCTCCTGTACTGCAGCTCTACAGTGCCCTCTTTATATACAACTCCTCATTGCCCAGAGGGTGTGGTTGACGTCGGCGGCGCTCGCCAATCTGTTAGCAATGGTACTCCTGGCAGAGGAATACCTATAGGCATGTCTACAATGTTGGATAGTTTAGCCTCCTCAAAGTATTTCTATTCTCTCAAGTTTGGATGACTCGTGCAACAAGAACTAACGATGCTACCTAATAACGTTTTCTTTTTCTTCGTCATGTACAGTAGACAATATTTTGCATCCTGACATTTTAATAATTCAAGCATAGAATTTTCCAGTCTATAATTAGTCGCACCCCCTTGCAAACGCGTTTTTCAAAAAAAAAAATCTCACACACATCTTGGCAGCGTATGACGCACCTGTTCATTCAATAAGCACAGTAAAAACGTGCTACGATCGATCACTTCGTGGGAGAGAGCGACAAAAATACACGCAGCAGCTGACGTGCGCAGACGATCCTCGAGCTCTGAAAAGCATGTTAAGGATCCCATTCAGCAGAAAACCTGGCATCGTCGTCGTTGGTATGAGCGAAAAACCCTCAGAGAAGCAACCTAAGTGGGCCACCCAGGTCACGCGACTGTGACGTCAATACAACCTGCCCATCGTGGCAGTTGAATTATTGGTCGCGAAAGGTAGCTTGGGGAGAGCAACCCAAGCCCCACCGGTGGACGTGCTTGATAAAGCCACCTGCCGGTGAGCCAGGAGCGGTAGGACTCCCAGCAAACTATGATCTATGAAGTCGAGAATGAGCAATTCCACATATACAGGCATCAACTCACTAATTCTATCGCGTCATACCCTTAGGGCAGAGCTTGTGTCCCCCCTCAGTTTTTTTTGTTTGCTCACAGAATGTTTTTATCACTTAATCACGTGTCACATATTGTCACGGTACTTTGAAAAGTTTTTTCTACAGGATAGAGGGGACTCAAAATAATGTTATTTTAATATCAACTAAAAACATTCAAAGTACCTCGAGTCGACCTTTGTCCCCTCCAGATTTTTTCTTTTTTTTGGGGGGGGGGGGGCTTCGTAAACCGGAATGATCTTGTGGGTTTGCGCCAGTCTGGGATCATTTTCTCACTCACGTTATGCTGTCTTCCTGCTGCCCGCTTCGTCTCCAGCCCATATTCAACGGCACGCAGCTTAATTTTGTACCATAGCTTCTCCACCTCGCAGGCGGAGCCATTTTGAGCAAGAACAATGCCCGACACGTGCGAAGCCATACGGATGCGACATCTATTTTTTATTTATTTATACAAAATACCCCTAAAGGCCCTCAATTTGAGGGTATTACATAGGGGGGGTGGTACAGGCAAGTAATAAAAAATAAACAAGCCAAAAATTCAAACTACAAACAAAAAACATAAAAGCATATAGGTCCTTGGAATAAAAATACAAAACAGACATAATTAAACATTGTAGCATAAATGGCACGAAACAAACATAACAGAGTAAAGTTAATACAAGTTACACAATGTCTATCCACAACGGCATGGAAATAAAACGAGAATCAATAACAGAAATAAAAGACAAACTTAATGCACTGGTAAGTTAACAATGTACTAAAAGATGTTACGCAGAAGTAGTGCCAGATATAAGTTTTCGAAAATTTCTCCGGATCAGTGGTGGTAGCAACAACTGAAGGGAGAGCATTCCAGTTGGTTACAGTGCATGGAATGAATGAATGGCATGACAAGCGCTCAACTTCATACGGATGGTCGTGGCAGTCAAAAATGGAGGAAGGCAAAGAAAAAAGTCATTATGAAGCGTTGAGTGATGATACAGTTTATTAAAAAGTGATAAGTGTGCAACTTTACACCGGAGATATAGATCTTGCAGATCAGCACGTTTCTTCAAGGCTGTGATGCTGGTATGACGTGAATAATCAGAGTAGATGAAACGAGCTGCGCGATTCTGCAATGATTCATTTATTAAATATGCTTGATGAGGGTCCCAAATAGCCGAAGCATATTCAATTTTAGGTCGAATAATAGCAGTGTAAGCACGTAATCGGAGGTGAGAGGGAGCATGCTTTAAGTTATGTTTTAAAAGGCCTAATGACCGATTAGCAGATGCAAGAATAAGGTTAATGTGGTGGTTCCATGTTAGGTCTGAATGAATGTGAAAACCGAGGTATTTATACGTGGTTACCAACTCGACTGGAGTGTTATTTAAAGAATATGCTGTTTGAAATCGAGACATTCGGTTAGTAAAAGACAAATTTAGGTTTGGAAAGGTTAAGTTGCATTAGCCAAGTAGAGCACCATGCTGTTACTGTCTCGAGGTCGGATTGTAAGACTAGGCGATCTTCGTTAGTATAAATTTTGCGATAAATTACACAATCGTCGGCAAAAAGTCTGATTCGGAAGAAATGGAGTTAGGTAAATCGTTAATAAATATAAAAAAGGGGCCAAGCATGCTTCCTTGTGGGATGCCAGAATGTACTTGGCTGAGAGACGAATTATGGTTATTGGCACAGGTAAACTGAAACCTGGAACAGAGAAAATCTTTAACCCATGCAATAACAAGAGGGTGAATATTAAGAAGTGTTAATTTGGTTAATAACTGGTTATGAGGTATCCTGTCGAAAGCTTTGGAAAAATCAAGAAATATGGAGTCGACTTGAATTCCAGCATCAACAGATGAATAAGTTCGTGGATGAAACTAGCAAGTTGCGTTTCACACGAGTACCCTTTATGTTGGTATTTAAAGATGATGTGTTGTTCTAAAAAGTTAAAAACCTGCGAATGAATCACATGCTCAATGAGTTTATGAAATTGGTCGATAATTGAGTGGTAAAGAACGATTACCGGACTTGAAAATAGGCACAACCTTAGCTAGGCGCCAGTCACGTGGAACAAAACCAGATGAAAGGGATTCCTAAAAAATAGCGGAAAAGATGCGATGGATACCTTCACATCAGTTCTCGAAAACCAAGGTGATCAGACGCTGATGTCGTTTTAAGTTTCCTTAGTAAAGATAAGATACCAGTCTCGCTAATAACTATTTCGGACATTGAGATATTAGAATGATTCATAGTAGCAGGGCCTGAATAAACCTCTTCTCGGGTAAAGACTGATGTGAATGCGTCATCAAGAAATTGTGCGCATTCAGCCACAGGAACGCTGCCTCCTTCGGCATTGTAAGAGTTATATCAAGATGATTCGAAGGGTTGGTCGTCTGCCAGAACTTACGAGGGTTATTCTTTAATGTTGATGGTAAATCGTGGATGAAGAAACGGCAACGAGCAGATTTAAGTGCCACCTGATAATCTTTATCACACTTTTTTGTATCGTTGCCAGGAATCAGTGCCTGTTTTTGTCAGTCTGTCTATAAAGACGCTTTTCTTATTATTCAGGCGACGCAGGTGTCTATTAAACCAGAGCACGGTGTTAGTGTGTGGTATACTGATAACAAGTATATATCTGTCGATAAGTGCAGCAAGTTTGTTGCTGAAAAGGTTCCAGTTGTCCTCCACTGAACGTGTTAAAAAATCGAGAAGGAAGTCCTTGGCAAAAACGGTCATCTCAGCGTTAATTTCGTCAAAGTTTGCTCGGTTGTAGCACCTGATTTGTTTCTTGAGTTATTTTTTTATGGAACGTGAAATTAATCTTTCCGGTGATTATGGAATGATCCGAAAGTCCTTTTAAGAGCGTATTATTAGAACAAAGATAAGGACTATTGGTTAAGACAAGATCCAGAACATTTGCAGAAGTGGCGGAACAATGTGTGGGTTCGCAGATTAGTTGCTGCAATGAGAAGTCCAGGCAAAACTGGAGAAAGCCCGAGCTTCCGGATCATTAGTTGGAGCAAATAGTGAGGACCAGTTAATTGTCGGAAAGTTAAATCACCTAGCAACAGGAAGCTTGACTTCGGAAACCGAAAAGCAAGTTCGCTTAATATTCGATAAAATTCACTTAAGAATGAAGTGCTCATGTCAGGAGGCCAGTAGACTACACCGATAATGATAACAGAAGGGCCACATTGCAAGCGAACCCACACTGACTCCAGGCACAACGAAGTGTGAATAATTTTTCTTCCAATATTTCACTTACGATAATGAAAACTTTAATTGGACCTAAAATTGGTCAGTCCCCCTAAACCAGTAGTGTTGGATTCCGCATCCACTCTTGCCCTTTCGGTCAACTCAATATTTCACAGAATCAAATAGTAATGGTATCTGGATCTGCAGACACATGCTGCAAAACTTTTATTGCAAAAAGTAAATGAAGTACCCGGTACTTCAGCCATTACTATAGCCATTAAATTGGCACTTTCAAAGCTTAGCTTTCTAATATGGCATTTCTATAGTTAGTAAATTCTGTCTTTACTGCCAGGTAAAGCATAAAAGTAAATATTCAATTTTTGAATATCCTTATTAAATTCTGTGAACATAGAAACAGCACTTTGCTGCTATTTACATACATAGACATGCACAGACAAAAAGTATTCAATGCATAGTTCATGTAACATCGACTGCTTTTCTAGTTCATACAGCAATCATTGTGGCACATTGTGTTGTCCAGTGCTGCACAGCACATTACGCATGAAATAAACAAGAAATCGGCCTTTTTATTGAGACTTATGCGATGGCAGGCAGCGTCGCAGAACCAGTGTGTGCTTTATTTTCAAGGCGCTCCCTATGCATGTTAAGCTACGGTGCTAGGGCTTACCATGGAACTTGCTATGGCTCACTGAGAAAGTGGTTGTTACTGCACAAGCCTGCGCTATCTATTCAGGAGGCCCAAAGACTTGGTAAGGAAGCACCACTCACATTTCAGACTAAGTTCCACAACTTGCTGCCCAGCCCCAACATATGCATACACCCATACACCCCCCCCCCCCCCCCCTTATTTCTATAACTGCTTTTCAGATGCTAGCCTCATCCATGCCTCTAGCATTAGTGTTCCTGCCCATGCTACCTTTTCCTCCCTCCCGTGAAATGCTGCTCTCTCGGCTTCAGAGCCACACCGAAACTGCATATAGTTTGCCAAGAAACGCAATCACTGCCATAACTGCCAACAAAGCAGAACCTGCTTAGAGCAGAAATTTTCAGTATGCACATGAAGCACACAAAAATGCTCAACAGGAACGGCGAGATTTCTGTTGATCATAGTGCGTTTCTTGCCAAACATTACTGGTATGTTTACAAGAACTTTAAGGCCTTGTGGCGAAATAACCATGCTCTGTTGGGTGCCCATGGCATCAGACAGCCTATAGTAGTATACAACTTGAACACAAGTTGGTAACAATGGGCTATGGTATGCGGGGTCCTGTATTACTCCGCATTCTAATCACAACAGTAAAATAAATCAGCTTTTCAATATTTGACTATAGCAGACAAGCAAAAGGAATCAAAACTCTTGAGCTTATAATCACGTCTCGTGGTTAGCTTCTTTTTTCGGTCACAAGAAAAGCTCTAACAATGGACTGCTTGTTTGTCGCAGAATTCTGCGCGGAAGTCCTGAATATGGGCACAGCTTCAGTGCAGACTTATATTGTATATGACTATAGAGAGCACAGATGTTTTATCCGAAATGCAGTGCTGTCAGCAATGAAAAGTTTAAGCATAAAGGTTTTTACAATATTTTTCATGTCAAACTTCACAAAGACGTTTTATTTGCATGGAAAAGAGGTGCTGCAGTGTGAAAAGGATGCAACAGACATGAAACAGTTAAAAACGACCTGTGCACTTTGGTGTTTTCATAACAAAGGAAAGGTGTTTTTGGGTCACAGTTAATGCTTTCTTCACAGGGCTCCAATGCTGACAACGAAGACTTGCTTCAGACACTTCACAAACGCAGGACCATTCATCTGACCCCAACAAAGCTCAGGGGTGTGTTTGTTCTTAGATTTGCAGTCTGCAGTCGTATGACTGAAAATGAAGACGTGCATTATGCATGGCAAGAAATATGTGCTGCCCTACAGACCTTAGAGAAGGAACGAGGCAGGTAAGCACTGGCAGTTCTCGAGGCTCCCTTGGGTGGGACCAATTGCATCAAATCTTTTTATCTCCCCTCAACAGCAGTTTGAAGCATGAAGATGTTACATTTAGCACACCTCAAGGATTTGTCAAGAGAATGCCTCTTCAGGGTGAAGCCAATCGGAATAAGGGGTAAGTAGAGTGTCATGAGTGTTTCAGTATGTATTGATACACAGAGAAAAAAATGACCAATTACTTGCACAGCAGAAGTTTTCAAATGTATGCATAACTAAATAAAACAAACTACATGACAGCAAAAGAAAACACAAAGACTTAGTAACATGCTCAAAACACAGTCAGGTACAAAATATCACAGGTATACTTAGTGTGTGCAAATACTCCAGGAACTGCAAATGTAAGTCACATCAGGCAGACAACAGTATGTACACATCTGAGGCACCTTAGTGAACATGCAGCATTCTGAATGAATACAACCATTCTACATGACTTCGTTGGCTGCCTGGACATCTTGCATGCATAAGTGAGAAGATAATGTGGATTCCTGTCTTTTGATTGCAGACCCAACAGAGCATGTGCCAACATGCTGCTTGAAAAATACAACCAAATTAAAGAGTGGATATTCCATAACTAGCATTCTGAGGTTTTCAGCCTGCTGCCATTGGAAGAGATGACTGAATTTAAACTACTAGAGCACATCTTGAAGCACTTGCACTTGTCCACTACATCCTCAAAGGGAAGCAGAAATGAACGTTTTCTGCAATAAAATTTAATTTCCAATGGTTGTACAAAAAATAATAAAAGAAATGTGTTGTTGCTCTCTATTTCAGTACTCGGAACAATGAAACAACAAACAACGAGTCTTCATCTCAGAAACAATGAGTCTTCATCAGAAAACATGGCATAGAGGCTTTGTTAAAGGAGTATAGACACCTAATTTTGAAGGAATGTTTTGTTCTCTGCAATGATGCAGAAGACACAACTATGCATGAATACCCATGTAGTATTCGCCTACAACCGCTAAATAATTTATAATCGAATTTTTCTGTCATGCTGTTTCGGTTTCAGTTTCAACAGCCTGATGATGGCTATGATGTCAAAGTGTGGTTATATGTCACATGAGGCACTGAAAAATTGCAATCGCTGCTTCATTGTTCTAATTCACTACAGTGCTGAAGCCAGCCTTCCTCAAGAGCCAGAATGATAACAAATGTAGAGGCAGAGATTATATTGCAGTTTTTTATGCCTAATGTGACCTATAACCACACTTTGATGTCACAGCCATCGCTCGGCTGTTGAAAAAGAAATTGAAACAGCACTAGAAAGAAATTCGATGACAAATTATTTAGTGGTCGTAGGAAAATACAATGTTGTAAGTTAGGTGTCTATACTTCTTTAACAAAAGCTGGCACACAAAAGGCTGTTCATGTGTCTCATAGATGGTTGCTCAAGTGAGACATGTCTTGAGAAGAAAAATGAGCCTTACACACAAACACACACAAGCAGAAAAAATGATGTGCAGATTTGCTTCTGTGCTAAATAACTGCAGTACACCTAAACAACCCACAACTGAAACACAGAAGTGCTCAACTTGAGTAAGCCAGTTTTCTACGATGCTCACAATTTAATAATGTTGAGAAAAAAAAACATGGACAAAAACATTTTCTTGCTCACAAGTCACTCATAGGAGAGGCTTCAGAACTGCTACATCCTGCTCAACCAGATAAGCGTTGAGGTTCACTGCTGGCTCCCCGTTTTTGTTCCACAGCACGACATCGATGATGTTTTCGAGGCTGTAAAACAAAAAAAAAATTGGACAAGGAAATGATGACATGAACTAGATCACTGTGTGAGGTACGATCATTAAAACCATTTGCTTACAAAGTTCCAAAACACATGCTTGTACTACTCTTGAAGCTGCAGACCGTGAATGTGAAACGAAACATGCATCGAACACTGCAAAAATGTTACTGGCATTTGTCAGCTGAAACAAATATACATCCCTGTATTATGTGCGATAGATTTGCTAAGAAAAAGACAACCAATAAAGGTCAGGACCCCGCCACAGTGCCTCAGTGGTTAGGGCACTCAGCTACTGATCCAGAGTTCCCGGGTTCGAACCTGACCACGGAGGCTGCGCTTTGATGGAGGCGAAACGCTAAGGTACCACCCGTGTGCTGTGCAATGTCAGTGCACGTTAAAAGATCCCCAGGTGGTCGAAATTATTCCGGAGCCCTCCACTACAGCCCCTCTTTCTTCCTTTCTTCTTTCACTCCCTCCTTTATCCCTTCCCTTACGGCAGGTTCAGGTGAGTTCAGGTGTCCGCTGATATGCGAGACAGATACTGCACCATTTTGTTTCCCCAAAAACCAATTTTCATAAAGGTCAGAAAACGATAACCGCCTATAAGTGTTCCTACCAAGACAAACCGACTATTGTAACATAAGCGCATATAAAATTTGCGCACCCTTCCTCCGAGCAGTTCAAAATATTTTAATTAAAGCAGCCTGCACCTTTGCTCACCAGACAAAATGTGATGACTACTAAAGGAACACTTCCACAACAACAAATCTTTGTTAAGACCACAACTGTGTCAAAACAGCATTTTTTCTTTTTCTTTTCTCACAACCAGAGTTGCTTTAATAGTGAATGCTTTCTTGTTATGTCTTGAAAGTCGATAAAGTAATTAAAATATACAGTATGGAACTATGATTGTATCAAAGGATCAAAAATAATGCAAATAAACATAAATAATAATAAATTATCAAAGAACTACTGACAGAGTATGCCAAACAAGCAGAAGCTGTGATGAATCAATGTTACTAGATAGTTTGCAAAATGTTGCCAAGTCCATATGCACCAAAAGATAATTCCCACATATTCTGGATCTCTAGACTTGTTTTGCTTACATCCACACGACCTAGGAGCCTTTCATCTCATGCAAAAAAGCATGCTCACAGCATAACGCTATCAAAGGCATAGTCCAGAAAGCATGCCACAGGCAGTATTTTTCATCAAGCAGTAGACTTATGATAATTCAAGCTTTTGGTTAATTGAAACAAATTTCAAAACTTTTGTTGGCTGGCTATATTGCTCGAATGCTCTTAGCGCGGCTAAGAGTGGCAGTTGAGGTTGGATATTATCATCATCATCATCAGCCTGACTATACACCCACTGCAGGGCAAAGGCTTCTCCCATGTCTCTCCAATTAACCCTCTCCTTTTCCAGCTGCGCCCGCCCTATGCCTGCAAACTTCCTAATCTCATCCGCCCACCTAACCTTCTGCTGGCCCCTGCTATGCTTGCCTTCTCTTGGAATCTATTCAGTTACCCTTAAGGACCAGCAGTTATCTTGCCTTCGCATAACATGCCCTGCCCAAACCCATTTCTTCCTCTTATAACATAAGGGGGAATCTGAGACCTCATGAAAAAAGAAAAAAATTGTTATGATTATAAAGCGACCACAGGTTGTTCAAGCCAACTACAGCCAAGACACCAAGGGCTGGGAAACTGCAACGGCTCACATAAATATCGAAGCAACCGATAAGTCTATGTTATTTGAGAGGCAACACTTCAGGAAGGCACATGACATCATCAACCACAGCAAAGCCTTCGACGTGTTAACGCATGCAGTCTTCCATGCAGCAACGGCCACTGTCATAGCCGTGACATCACTGCTACGGTTTTCATGCTGCCCAGTCTTGTGCCCATTTGCCCTTCTTCCTGTTCCCTACTCCAATCAACTCTTTCAATGCCTTCTCTTTCTCAGTGGCCCACGCCGGCTTCTTTCCACATTCATAGCCACCCTCTACTTTCCCTGTCAGTGCCGTGTGGCCCCAAGGTAATCCAATAGTTGGCTTTCCCTTAGCAGCTCAAGAGTCTGGTGGTGAAGGCCACTAGCTATCTTGAGAAGCAGCGAGAAAAAAGTTTGTTATATTTATGCAAACAGTACTAAGCTACATGGTCACAAGCACATGCTCTGTCACAAGCAAAAGTAAAAGATAGGTTTAAGCTTTTCAAGCACAGCAGACTCCCTTTAAGACAAACTTCACGGGACCATCAGAATTTGTTTGTCCCATATGGGGTGCTCAAAAAGGATGTGTGAGCGTGCAAGGTGCATAAAAATATAAAATAAAAATCGACCTGCAGTGACACCCCGCATGAAGCGAGCTGAAAAGAGATGACAAGCCCATCCTCTCTCAGAGATGGCATTGGCATAGTTTTTTTGCAGTCTCCATCTTTCACTCTCACTTCAAAAGGGGCCACTTTTATGCTTTTCTGCTTTCTCTCTGACTACAAGCACTGAAGGTGCCTCATTGGATAGCCCACAATACAGACTCCAAACCGACAAAATATTTTTTTCTCTCTCATGTCGCTCATTCTGCTCATTACCAACTCCACAAACAGATGCACCACATGCCATTCAGTCCATTGCAGGCAATGCATGGCAAGTTACGTGTGGTGTAGAGATCTGGTCACATTGGATATCTGCGCCACGCTAGCGTCACCCAACATGCTCACCTCAGGCACATGCTATAGCACATGCTGCAATGCTGCACCAGGTGATATTTTCCCTTTCATTTACACTCCAAACACTAAAGCCCCAACTCCATGAACAGATGCATCCCGCACATACACACCTGTGCGTCTGCTGGTGGCATGTGTGGCAGGTGATATGAGCACAACGGTGAATCCTGGCCATGCCAGAGCTATGCATGTTGTGTGCATCACATGCCACATTGGCAATGAAAAGGCCCAAGAAAGTTTTGATTTTTTCTTTTTTGCTTTCCTCAAGAGTGCCATGCAGACACTCAGCGGGTAACACTGTGCAGAGCACCACTGTGGTTTGCGATCACTGCAAAAGTCCGCCTGAACTAGTAAAATGGCTTTTTTTTTGCAATGAGTCTATGGAAACAAATTGGATGTTTTCACACTGTTCGTTACACCTGAGAATTCGTCTTAACTGAATTTGCCTTCACAGGAGTCTACTGTGTGTTTACTCTAGAGCAAGAGCAAAAAATGTTACAAGACATTTCTTTCAGCTCTGTCAAGGGTTTAAAATAAGAAAAGGTAAAAGAAGCATTAGAGGTTTGAAACTGAACAAGAAGGAAATGAAAATTGTCGATAAGACATGCGATGTCAGGTGCAATAACAGTGCAATGAAAAATGCTCCCAGGAAGAGTACAGATGTAAACTGATCACTTGGTAATACTTGTTGGGGGGCCAGTTGGTGCATGTTTCCAGAAAAGGGTTGTAGCGCCGAAAAGGACCACACATAGCAAGCGAGACGGGGCAGGCGCCATCTGATTGGTCAGAAAAGTGGGACCAGCAAAGCCCACCATTCAACAAAAGGTTAAATCCACAATATGGAAAGGTTTGTTTCATACCCAAGGTCATTTTTCCTAAATAATATTGCTGTCACAAACAACTAGTGCATCAGTCCTCCGTTGATAGACCCTGTAGCCCTTAAATCGTGAGAGGCAGAACACTGTAAAACCTCTTGTGTCTCTGATGCCTTTGGTGAAACATCAGCGCCTGCAACTTTTTGAATGTGCTCTGTTACTGGCCGAGAGAAAACAGACCTTGGGCAGTCTGCAGGTCCCAAAGTCAGGCAAGTACAGCCTTTGTCAAAAGTCCCGAGGTCATCAAGTTTGCTGCTATGCCATATAAAAAATCTCCTAAGGGGTGGGGAAGACAGTTCTGTTCACCCCAGAGATTGAGCCCTCAAACGTTATACAAGCCATCATGCAGAACCCACACAGAACTACAGATGCAGTAGCCTTTAAACTTTCCACGAATGCTGTGCATGCAATGAAGCAAAAGAAATGAGTTTGCAGAGGCCATGACACACACTGGCACTGAGAACAGCACCCTATACTCATTTCATACATGGCAGTCAATGCTGCCAAAGCTAACGTACCTATTTGTGCAAGCTACTGTATATTGCCGATAAACAGACTTTTTTTTTCTTCGAAAAATGGCCTTCCACAGGTGGGTGGTCAACTTATAATCAGAGTTGACCTATAAACGAACATGTCAAGTCCACCAATACACGGAATTCTAAAATCAACCTATGTGCGAATCAAAAATAGTTTTGGTTTGGTTTATGGGATTTAACGTCCCAAAGTGACTCAGGCTATGAGGGACGCCGTAGTGAAGGTCTCTGGAAATTTCGACCACCTGGGGTTCTTTAACATGCGATGACATCGCACGGTACACAGGCCTCTAGAATTTGGCTTCCATCGAAATTTGACTGCCGCGGCTGGGACGGAACCCGCGTCTTTTGGGTCAGCAGCCGAGTACCATAACAAATGACCCACCGTGGTGGTGGTTTGATATACAAAAAATTAGCAATAGATAAGCTTATCTTTAACCTAGAAGCAAGAATACATTGCATCCATGCTAGTGATGCGCTTCTTGCAGCGATGTGCTGCTAAGCCAAACCTGCTTCGCATTGAAGCTGCAGCGGACAGTGTGTTGGAACTAGCCACTGTCCATCATAAGGTGTCTAATCTTGTCACCAGTACACTATATATAGCATAATCTCATTACAATTAAAGCATAGTTGGCTTCCGCAACACATTTGGCAGTGAAGCGACAAAAACACGCTGGGCAAGGGCCACCAATAGGCTTTAGTTTGGTTGGATTCACTACACGACAGGAAAATGAGTACAAGAGACTGACCCTCAAGTATACCCAAAGTTCAACTCCTCAAGTGGTTTCACAACACTAGCACTACCAGAAAGTTCCAAATGCCGCGCTGCAGACCCACCTCCGTGCACGAAAGTGATTGCGACAACGCGGTTAGAAGAAATGTTTTTCAGGAATGCGGTGCGCCATTTGATATAATAGAATGTTTCAGTGAACTGGAGTTCGATAAAAGCAAACAGAAGTGCTATACTTTCGCATGGGATTTTCAAGAGGATGTGCGACTACTTGATATAAACAATAATTCGATATATCCGAGCTCAACTACAATTTAAAGTTGATAAGTGAATTTTTTCTCAGACATACTCCAGTTTCAGCTACCAAATGTTGGCTATGATATTACAAGTAGGCTTGAGATCATGTGAGGCACAAAGAAAAAACAAATACGATAGCTCTTATTGGCTCCTAGGACAAGCCATCAAAAGAGTTGGAGCATATTAAAATGATAAAGAAACGATTATTTTGCAGTTTTGGTACGACCAAAACTACACAGGAGATAAAATTAGGTTGCGAACTACCGTATTTGCCTGAACACAGCGTGACCACAATTGTAATATGAGGGGAACTTTTGTGGGCATGAAGCACACACACACAAAAAAATGTACAAGAATGTAATGCCAGGCACGAGACCATACTGTATCAAAAGCTGGGAAGAAGTTTTTGAACAGAAGTACCTCAAAGATTGGCATTCCATTCCTATCCCGCGCTTTCAAAGGAAGGTAGCAGAGGCATATAAACGCCTTGGCCATCTTTGAGGCTTCACAAAGTATGGCAGTTGCTACCGCCATTACTTCAGAAACAAACCAAAAAAAAAAGAATGCCACATTGGTCGACCAACAGAAGCTCTGAGCCACAAATGGTGATCAGCACACATCAGAGCAGCGGCCGAGCAGTCAAATTCCTTGCCGGAGACTGCACACTTGCGTACCGAATGTGAATTCAATACATTGTCCCAAGGAAATGCGATGGAATACGTGCGACTTGAAGGCATCGAAAAGGCCTTTGTTTCATTCTCTGAAAGCTTGGCAAACCCCTTATACGGTCAGTTCCGCTGATGATGCATGCTAATGGCAGTAATCCGCTTCGACTGTACGGAGAGCTTGGCGTCGCTATTTCACATGGAATGACTCTCCCATTACTTTCCTCAGCATTGCTATCTGACGCACTTTTCAGCGACACTGAACTCATCCAATTTTCCGATGGCCCCAGTAAGACGAAGAGTAATTTACATGTTTCCAAGAGCGGCCACAGACATACTGTGGCATCATTTCTCATGTTACATTCCTGTTCTTACGTTTCTGTCCCTTTACACGGCCACAAAGTCAATCATCGCATTACAATCATGTTTTTTTTCTTCCCCATTTCACACCCGTAAAGTTGACCCTTGAGTTACAATCATGGTCATGTTACATTAAGGTAAATATTGTCGTCTTCACAACTGCCTCTGAAAAAGATTGAATTATAACACAAGGGGCGACATTTCCCTTCTAGTAACAGCAGAAGAACTTGCATTATGTTTGGGTAAACACAGTATTTACTGGCATTACTGATTTCACATAGTGACTCATGTCTATTAATGTCTTATGCATCATTCCAAAAAAATAAGAAGAGCAATTAAAAATTTGGTGTTGCCAACCCTTAACTCTTTCCTTACCACGAAAAAAATGACTGATTTTGAGTGTTTTCAATTAAAAATTTCTTCAGTGCAAATGCACTGTGCATTGTAAGACACCTAACTGCAGCTTTTTGGTTATAATTCTGAACAAAAAAAATGCCAGAGTTGTGTGTGCAAAGCTTTTAGAAAAATTAGTGGTTAAATATGCTGGTAACAAAAAACAATACAAGTAAAACAAAAATAAGCCAAGCTAGAAACTGATTACAAAAAAATTGAAATATACAAAATGTTGTACATGTTCTTAGCTAGGTACCTTTATTTTCATTTTCAGCTGCATACATAACACACTGCGCTCTCCGTGGCCTTTCAAGATGGGGGATATGACTGTTGTACCACTTGACAAAGCAGTCGCATGAGGACGTGAAGTGGAGATTGCTGTACATTACACTTGTTCAGAGTTCTCTTCTTGTCTTTTTATAGCAGAGCTTGCAGTTGCTCCTTTTTTTTTTTTAGGTTGGTAGTGAAAGGGTTCTATGGTTGAAAGGGGGTGAGCCTTCCTTGACATCATCATTACAAAAATTCTGCTGGAAAATTTGGTAAAATAAATCATCATTTACAAATCAAGTGCACTACACAGGAGTGCAAGCAGGCTCTAGCTTTTTGGAGCAGGAACGGGAGTGGCAAAAGTCTTATTTTGGAGCAGCTCCGGAGCAGCGAAAGTCAGATTTTTAAGCAGGTTTAGACCAATTCATGGGCTATTTTGGAGCACTTTTGTAGCAGGATGATGGCATTAAATGTGACTGAGCACATTTTTTTTGTTCACAACTAGTCCAAAAACTGCATGAAGGTTGCTTCTGTATCCTATTTGCCAGAATTATTTAGAAGGAGCGCAATGTTTCTAAAGAATTTTGTGCAAGTTCATGAAAGAAAAACAGACAAATTGCAGCTAATAAAGCAGTAGTTGCTATTAATTTCAGTTCAGAATAAAAAGAAAGCACAACAACATGAGGGGGCCAGAGTTTTATGTGTATTGAATAAGGCCATTGCACTTCACTGCAAAAACTCCACATAGATTACTATGACAGTACTGGTAAACTATTTGCCGAGGCAACTAAGGTAAGTTCATTTGAACTGGATTACTACTGGATGTTTTTTTTTTTTATGGGGGTTTAACGTCCCAAAGTGACTCAGGCTAAGAGGGACGCCGTAGTGAAGGTCTCCGGAAATTTCGACCACCTGGGGTTCTTTAACGTGCACTGACATCGCACTGTACACGGGCCTCTAGAATTTTGCCTCCCTCGAAATTCGACCGCCGCGGCCGGGATCGAACCCGCGTCTTTCGGGCCAGCAGCCGAGCGCCGTAACCACTCAGCCACCACGGCCGCTTTACTACTGGATGTATAAGAGTAAACAGTCTAGAAGCAAATGACTAGAAGCAAAGTGTATTAGAACCACCTGCCGCTGTGCCTCAGCGGTTAGGGCGCTAGGGTACTAAGCTTGAGTTCCCAGGTTCAAACCTGGCCATGGCGGCAGCGTTTCTATGGAGGCAAAACGCAAAAAGCACCAGTGTGCTGTGTGATGTCAATGCACGTTAAAGATCCTCAGGTGGTCGCAATTATTCTGGACCTCTCCACTACGGCACCTCTTTCTTCCTTTCTTCTCTCACTCCGTTCTTTATCCCTTCCCTTATGGTGCGGTTCAGGTGTCCACTGAGATGAGAGACAGATACAGCACCATTTCCTTTCTTCAAAAACCAATCTTCAATTTTCTTCTAGCTACTGGCATACAAACTACAGACCTTGCCACTAAACATTAAAACCTGAATAGAATCGCGTAATGAGAGGTGTGCACACAAGCAGCACCTTAATGAAGATTCAGTTGGCCTTCATAGATTGAAGAGCTGAGTAAACTGTTCTGATTCGCTCTAGCACAGACGGCAGTCACCCAGCAAAATATTGCCACTCTCTACCTTGTCCATGTTCCTGGCGGCCAGGCCTTTGCTCTTGTGCACTTACAAGCAGAGCTTCGAGAGAAGACAGTCGGTGCACCACCACGAGTAACCCAAACTGTCGTGGATGTGGCTGCGTCTACATTGAGTCTTTTTTTGCAATGAGTGCCCAGTGTTGACAGCCGACGATAACACTTCGCTAAATTTGGTGTTGTATACCTGCAATAGGCAATTATCGCGTAAATTGCTGTTTAGGTGCAGCAGGTCATAATAGTAAAGGATGGTGCAATTGGCACAGCACTTCTTCCACTCCTCACTACGTAATATACAATGTAAGTGGTGAAACAAAACACATGCAAGCATGCGCTGATGTCCCGGGCCTCTGAGACGAAGTCTCGCTATCAGAACTGAAATCTAGGCATGCATAAATAGTGGTTTTTTTGGATCAAAGCGATTCGAAGTTAAAAGTAATTTTCTTCGAATAATTTCGAAGCGAATATTTCAAGTCCAAAACAAAAAAGGTTGAATGGTACAACAGGCATTTTTAAAACCATGTATTTTGTGAACACACAAGGCCATTAGGTGAAAAAAACTAGCAGTGGAATTGAAGCTTTGCCACACTCATTGAAGCCATGTTGACATTGTGCAAAAACAGCCATCAGAAATTGCGGGTGCAGACGTACCTGTGGGGGGTGAGACCTATATGTGGGGCTTCCAACTGCTGTTTTTAATTTCAACTGCATCATTTCACAGCCATTTCTTTTAAGCAGTGACTCCATGACACCTGCTAGGCATAAGTACTGCGTGCCCAGTGCTACCCCACGTCAGGCGTCTGGAAGAGGCACCCATTTCCACATGTCTCATGCTAGCTCCCCTGCGTGCTTGTGCCGTCGCGCCTGTTTAGCGAATATCACGTGGAAAAGAGCGGCTCCGGCAGCTGCAATCAGTTCAGACTTGTTCCTCAAATTGGAGAGATTTAACACAGTGCGATCTGCACGTTGTCTTGAGGATGCCACAAGGTATCAGGTGCTGGCTAGCTGTTTGCACGTTTGCCCCGTCGGGGCCAATCGGCGTGTGCACACTGGTGGCGCACGGAAGCGGATCGTGCTAGCTATGCTAAACCTCTCTACAGATGCACGCGGCCGAGCCGGTTACAGCGCGTGTGCAGTATGAGTAGCGCTGCAGCAGACACCTGGCAGATAGGAATCTGGGCGCCGCACTTCCGCCCGCTAGTTGCTGTTGCTGGAGGCATGCACCACCGGCTTCGGCATACACGCTGGAGTGCAGGCATGTGGTGCAGTCTGGGCTTTGGCTGTGCACGTGGCACGGTTCCATACCAGAGGAGGTATCGTATTTACATGACTGTAAGTCAACCCATTTTTCAAAATTTGAAAATCTGATGTGAGCGGGTCGACTTACAATCAAAACCAAAGCATGGCGCCATAAATAAAGGCGAGACAAACGAGATATCCGGCATGCTACCTCACGGTTGCATTTCTGCTGTGCGGCTCTGTTGAATCGCTCTTGGTGCTGGCCTTGAGCACCTGCTATGTCAACGCACAGAACCTGCATCCCCTCCCCGTGCGTGGTGGCCGATGGTGGCCGTCGATAAGCAGCAAACCGGCACCCCCGCACTCCACTCCCCACATGTGGCTGCAGACTGCAGCTGCTGACAAGCGGCGGCAGCCCGATAACGCATTCGCTTTCTATTCTTTCTTTTTATTTTCCTCCACGCACTCTGCGCTCAAAGGAGCATTCATAGTTGATATAAGGGTCGCTTTCCAATCGCGGCAGCACCGCCACTCGGAACAGCAGAAGAGCCGGGGAGTGTTGGTAGCATCGCCGACGAAGAGCCGACGCCGCTCACGCGTAGTTTCTATTTGTCTCTGATGCATTTGACTACTGTCAGCCGCGTTTCACAAGCTTTAATGTAGTGCTTTGTCAGTTGTCATTTGTGCTCCGGGTTTGGTCTGCAACCGGAGCTCATTCATGGCTATATTCAAGATGGCTGTCATTCTTTACGCCGAAGGAACAAACAACTGCACGCCGGGCCGCAAGTTTGACGTTTGCAACGAGCGATAGAGGAGTAGCAGCTGCAGCGAGGCAAAATTTTCAGCCGTTCCACGTGATGTCGTGATCTGGCTGTTTGCAAAGAGTGGGATTTCGCTGCACAGCGACGTCAGAACGACATGCTGTGGGACCACAGCAGCGATCACAATAGCAGCGCTAGTGAGGACGACGGTGCAAGTGTGGACGAGTAGTCCAGTGATTAATACATTTTCGTTTTGGAATGCGCCCAAGGGCATGCCCGTGCGCAACAGCCGATAGCAGCTGGTGGTAAGCGGCAGTCGCAGGATAATGCTATTGCGTTCTATTATTAAAAGCCAAGTTTAAACGACCTGCAAGTTTGTTTTTTTTTTCCTGAAATTTGATGTGGGGGGTCAACTTACTTACATTCGAGTCAACTTACATTCGTGCAAATACGGTACCCGCTGAAACGAAACCATCCGCAGCAAGAGTTCCAGAAACGTCATTCACTCGAGACGAATGCTTCAAGATTTCAAATACCAAACATACAGATCGAATTGAATATCGAATACTTCACTATTCAACTGAATATTCAAAATTATCGAATATTTGCAGATGCCTACTAAAATCCGATCATTTCACAATGTTGCCCAACTCACCACTGCTGCTCTAAAAAAAAGAGACTGCATCAAAATCAACTGAAGTGCTCAGTGTAGCCTTTCACCTTTGTGAAGTGCGTGGTGAAACGGATGCCGTGATCGCCGAGTGGCGGACTCCTCGCATTAGAAAAAAAAAAACAACTGAAACCGAACTGAAACCAGTGTTAGTGCTATACAGCTAAACCTCGATATAATGAACTTAGATACGATGTAACGAACTTTTTTCGTTTCAGTTTCTTGCTTCCATTGAAATGCACATATCTTTTCCCTCGATTTAACAAAGTAGTTTCGTGCCACTGTTTCGATACAATGAAGTTTTTCGATCACAAAAAGAAAATTGGGCAAATTCCACCACTTCGTAAAGTTAAAAACTTTTACTTGCAAAAATGTGAAGGTTGCTAATGCTACCAACAATTAAGTGTTGGTGCCAGGAGCAAACTTAAGCATCACGCTGATGCTCTTGAGCAAATGTCAGGCAAAATTAACCAACCTTATGACCGCACCATAAAGTGGGTTGCCTTGTGCAGAGCTTATACAATAAAGATTTCTCGTTTCTGAAACATGGTTAAACAACTCATGCCCACATCGTCCCACCACAATGGCTCAGTGGTTAGGGCGCTCGCTCGACTGCTTATCTCGAGGACGCGGCAGCCGTGTTTCGACGGAGGCAAAACGCAAGGCGCCTACTGTGTGATGTCAGTGCATGCTAAAAATCCCCAGGTGGTCGAAATTTCCGGAGCCCTCCACTATGTCATCTCTCATTGCCCATGTCGCTTTGAGAGGTTAAACCCTTCAAACCGAACCACACCATCATGCTCGGTCATGTTAAGTGCCGACAGAGTCGATGGTCAGTAAATCGCGTTCAACGCGCATGCACACAGTGGATGTCTCTGAGCACAAAAAAAGCCAAACCAGCTGCGCTATTTTGTGAAGACCTTCTGCTTGCACATGCTGTTCCCATCAGCCTGTGAGAGCACATGACAGGTTGCAGGGTTGCTTGATGCCATTAAAGGGGCTCTGAAACACCTTCCGAGGAGAGCACATCAACTCGCTCAATCACTCCACTGTGTTGTCATTCATGAAAACCTGAGCCAAATAATACACTTCTACATGCAGCAGAGGACCCACAATCAAGCGCTAAAGTTGGCGAGCCCTTCCCAGCGACTTTTTCAAGCTTGCACCCTTCTCCGTCACTCGCATCTGCGTATACAAGTTGAGAGGTGGCTATTGGTTAGATGCCCACGGCCAATAAGGCGCGTAGCTCTGGCGGGTGAGGAGGCTCCACTCCCAGAGGTGGGGCTGACGGAGGACCTCCGTCCTTCCAGCATGTAAAAAGTGACGAGAGGAGAGGGAAAGGCGCGAAGGCGCCGAAATTCAAAATTTGACTACAGATAACTCAGCTTCTAGAAAGGGCATTAAAAAAATTCTTGCTGGACAATATTCACGCAGCAGCGTGCTTCAATATCCCAGGCATACCGCAACTTTATTAGTGCCCCTTTCAGAGCCCCTTTAACAGACTACTGAAGCACCACTTGGTTTCGTATTCGGTGAAGGCCCCCGCTTCGTGGCAGTCGCTGCAGCAATGTGCGAAGCTCATAATTTTTTCAGTGGCGGCATTTACCTCCAGCTACCAGTCAAGATTTCGAGATATCTGCAATTCGTTGAGAAAATGTTTCGAGGTAAAGGGTAATATAAATGCACGTGCCATGGGGAGCGGCTCGGCTCCAAGGAAAATTCTGATTAAACTGATATTTTGAGATATGCAATTCCAAGGTAATGAAGCTTTACTGAACTATTATCGCCGTTTGATTCGCTTGGTGTTTCATATAAGACCACTTATACAGTAAAAGCTCATTAATTCGAACTCTTAATTTGAACTTACGGTTTATTTCGAACTGACGCCCGGGTACCGGCACAACCCTGTGTATTTCAATGAGGGAAAACTCCTGATAATTCGAACAAGTCAGCATCCGCTACGGTTAATTTGAACTAGGAGCCCCTACGTGACACCGTTCCTCGTAGATAAAAGTTCACCCATAGCAAGCACAATGCGCTGAAAATTCACGAGAGATGCAGAACAATGGAAAAGAAAAAAAGCTGAGCGCACGACGCTGGCAGAGCCCGCACTCCAGTGCATGTCGTAGAAGGTTGCCGCTGCCGGAGAACTTGCCCGCGCCACCGATTCTTTGGCGCAAGCCGTTCCAGGTTTTCGTTATGCTGCGGTCGCTGGGTCGCGGTCACGTGGTGTACACAACACACTTCGGCGGTTCGGGCGGCGCCGCGAGCTATGTGGACAGCAGTGTGGAGACGTTGGAGCCCTTCAGTGACTGCATGCTGTCAGCAGATGCGACAGGGCTCACGTGCGGTGAACACAGCTGACAGTGGCGAGTTCGACGGCGGCAACGAGCCTATGCCACCGCCAAGTGCATGTGAAGTCGCTCGCTCGATGTCGGCGCTCGATATTACAGCACGCTTGTTCGCTGCCATTGAGAACCTGGATGCTGCGCTGGTGCCCTTGGGCAAGCTCCAGATTATGCTGATTGAGTCTCGGCAGAAGAAACATAAGCAAATGTACACCACTGATTACTTTTAATTTTGACAACCCTTCCCATAAATAAACATGTTTTCAAGCATAAATAGCGTTCTATATTCCAGCACTAAAGCTTGCTGCTGACGCGAATGCATTCAAGTACTTGTTTCTGGTGCATAACTGGGCAATAAATTTATTTCATACGCCATTAGGACCCCATGAATTTAATTCTCAGAATTGCCTGCTGCAAACGTGTAATATCACCTAGCCCACGATAACGAGTCTAGATGTGCCTGCTTCGGGTTCTGTCCGCGTGGCAGGGTGCAATGACCACTCATTCCAGCGCCCATTTGATAATTTTAACTGCGCTTAATTCCAACAATTTTCCGGTCCCCTTCAAGTTCGGATTAACGAGCTTTTACTGTAATATCTTCACAAACACACGCGAGCGAAATAAAGCAGAACAGGAAGGTTTTAGGAATGCGTGACATCATTTGTGCCACTGAAAGACAAAGACCTCAATGGAACGAATTTTGCGATATAACAAGTTTTTCCCGAAAAGTACTACTTCGTTATATCGAATCTCAACTGTAGAAGCAAGCTTGTCCATGAGCGCTAACTGGAATTTTCGGTGGCATATTCAAAACATCGGTCATTATGACCGATTGCCTATGGTGTGGTAAGGAAAGAGTTAAACAGCAAAGACACGAAACAATGAGTCTCGGGCAGCTTTACTTGAGATAAGCATGGAGATAAACATGCCAAGAGGTGCAAATGCCACTTACCCACAATGCCGAAAGCCCTTTTTCTCAGCAATAAGCATAGCCTTGAAGCCAGTCTCCTGGACAAAAATCCCTGTAGCAACTGGATCCCACTTACGGCCATTCTTCGGAGCAATAAGAGCGAGTGCCATGCGATAGGCGCAGGCAGGAAGGCCTGAAAGGCTATAAGGCAGCGGTCGTAGACAGGTGGAGGTCACTGTGGTTCGATTGCCATAGTCCACATAGAGGAGCCGGAAACGTCGCTGCAAAGAAATGCACATGCGTGAGGTTGTGTGTGAGGACACAGAAGAGCACAATGCTTGTAAGCATTTTTAAAGGTTTCACATGTCCCAAAAATCTAGGTGGCAATTCGGAGTACAAAAAGGGAAACATGCTGATCTTAAAATTCCTTGCCATATACCGTATTTACACGACTGTAAGTCGACTCGAATGTAAGTCGACCCCCCCCCTCCCCCCCCCCCCCCCATCACATTTCTGAAAAAAAAAAAGACTTTAAGGTCGTTTACACTTGGCCTTTAATAACAGAACGCGATAGCACTATCCTGTGGCCTCCGCTTATCGCCAGCCACGCTTGGGAGAGCCCATGGGCACATTCCAAAACGAAAATGTATTAGTCACTGGAATACTCGTCCACACTTACACCATCGTCCTCACTAGCACTGCCGTCGTGATCGCTGCTGCGGTCACAGCTCGTCGTTCCAACACCGTCGTGCTGCGAAATCCCGCACTTTGCAAATAGCCACATCACAACATCGAGTGGAACAGCTGAAAATTTTGCCTCGCTGCAGCTGCCACGCCTGTATCACCCGTTGTGAACGTCGAACTAGCTGCCCGGAGCGTAGTTCGTTTCTTCGGCGTAAAGATCGACAGCCATCTTGAATGTAGCTGTGAACGTGTGCCGGTCGCTTACCGGACCCGGAGCACAAATGACGAAAGATGAAGCACTACATTAAAAACTTGTGAAATGCGGCCGGAAGTAGTCAAATACGTCAGAACCAAAGAGAAACTACACGTGAGCGGTGTCGGCTCTTCTGTTGGCTACCGACACTCCCTGACGCCGCTGCGGTTCCGAGTGGCGGTGCCGCCGCGATTGGAACAGCGGCCCTTCCATCAACTATCAATGCTCCCTTGAGCGTCAAGTGCACGGTTGAAAGTAAACAAAAAAAACTTGGACGAAGCCTATTAAGAGTAGAACACGAATGTGTTATCGGGCCGCCGCCCCCACTTATCAGTAGACGCAATCTGCGCCCATGTGTGGGGACTGGGGAGGGGGGGGGGGGGTGCCAGTTTGCTGCTTATCGACAGCCACTAATGGCCGCCGCGCAGAGTGGGGGCGCCAGTTCTGCGCGTTGACATAGCAGCTGCTCAAGGCCAGCACAAAGAGCGATGTGAAGGAGCAGTGCAGCAAAAATGCAACCACACTGTAGCATCCCTGATATCTCATTTGTCTCGCCTTTATTTATGATGCGATGCTTTGGTTTCGATTTTAAGTCAACCCCCGCACTTCGGATTTTCAAATTTCGAAAAATAGGTCAACTTACAATCGTGTAATTACGGTAATGACTGCAGCGTGCAAAAGTCGGTGTAGCTTGAATCCAACTGCTCATATATCCAAGATGCCTCCATATTTACACCACCTATTCTGAACTTGTGGCAAGCAGTCTTGTTTTATAAGGAAATTTTATAAAGAACTGTACCAATAAGGTTCTGTTTTATTTATATAGACATAGGGTTTTATGGCGCAGAAACAACTTTGGCAGTCATGCACAAACCACCGGATTAAACATGTTTTTTTTGATCATATGGTCTGGCAATGCCTGGCCATTCCTATCTCTCATACATTCCTCATACCACCAGTACCTCTTGGGAGGAATGGCTGATCGACCGGACGGCCACTGGCCAGCCAGCAATGGCTGGTGGAGCGTGTGGTGGCAGTGACTGCGCCATATGGGGTGCAAGACTAATGGGCACCACCCGAGGGGGCGGGGGGGGGCTTTATTTTTCCCCAATAAAGATGTTTTTATTATTACCCAAAAATGTACAACTGCACTACTTAATCCGACCTTACTACCGGCTCCCCGTACTAGTCTTTCGTAATCTGTTAGTTTTCTTATTTGTCTTAGTGTAACTCCTATCAATAGCCAAAAAGTCGATGCATGTATATTAAAGAATACTGACAGTTTTCGGTTAAACCGAATTTCGATAATTCAATTCAGCGTACATTTATTATTTCATTTCTTTTTCCCAAACAGTCGAACCCCTGTGTATATCAAACGAATTCTGGTGACACTTGCTGTTCATTATAACTGAGCCTTTGTGGTGCAGGCTGAGGCAAATTTAATTTTTTCTTTTAAGCATAATCATAATTTTATGCTCGTTATAACTGGGTTTGACTTCAGCAACATAGTAAACCGAAATATAACACACTCAAACTTAGATATAATGAACATTGATAGAGCAAATTGTTTTTTTTTTAAGACTACTACAGGTTTTGCTGCCGCTTGCAAAGTTGAGATGGCAGCCATGGCACGAAAAAATTTTTTTCGCCAAAGACAAGCTGGAATGTTTGCTGTAGTAGTGCAATAAACTGTTTCTTTTTTTCAAATAAATCGAAGATGGTCGAGTGCAAATTCTGGGTCACTTGGTGCGGAATGACCCATACAGATTTAACAAACTTATTTTTGCTCAAATTTTACTTCCTTATGACAAGGTTTGACTGTAGTTAACTTTCTAACTAATTACAGTTAGGTGCTTATTTCATAGAAGTTGGATTTTCAAAAATGCAATTCCTGCCAGTGCTGCAGAAAATAAATTTTGTGCTTGCAAACATGCCAAGCCAAAACTGCAGAGCTGAGGAGCACACACAGCCATGCCTACAAGCAGCATCACACAGGAACACATGTGTCATGTACCTCTTTTCGCAGCGCCCAGGCAGGAGAGAAGTGGGCAGCGAGCACATGTAGCTATTTTCTGATGTCCGCGAATAATGACCATAACGTTAAAAAAATGCTCTTTTAACTCAATAATCCGTTTTTTTTAAATCGCTAACATTCCGCAACATTCCTCAGTAAATCCATCCATAGGTTTTGCAACTGGCCTCCCACTAAACAATGTGGTTGTTGTTCATTGATTCATGCCTAGGTCCTTACTTAAGGTAGTAATTCAGCACTGACAGTGAACTTAAAACACCCTCCCCTAACAAAAAAAACAAACAAACCAGTTTACTGCAATTGAAAACAATACAAAAAAATTATCTTCACACCACAGCATCTAACTCAACAGAATGCAGCAGTCATCAATTACTGTATTAACTCAAATGTAACAAGAGTTTTTAAAACCAAAAACAGAGGTAAAAAGTAGGGGTGTACGAATACTCGAATACGAATCGAACAGCAAATTTTTTAATTATTCGATTTGCGAATCGAATACTTAGTATTCGGGTGACCGAATATTCAATATACGGGTGGCCGCACTGATGTGAGATCTGCCATTCCTCCTCTTTCTCCCAATTCTCCAGTGCAGTCCATGGTTTTCTGATCGTGCGATGCACATTTTTAATCTACAACCGCCGCACAGCAGGCGGAAATAAATTCTCAATAGCACGAACCTTAAAGCATTCATGACGCAACCGAATCATGAGCAGCCGAAGAAAAATCCACCACTTCATGCGGCCGAAACACCGCTAGCGGCACAGGCCACGAGCAACAGGAACCACAGCACAACACAAGCCACTGTAACTGTGCGCCTTAAAAGACTATCTATCCCACTGTCGACACGCGTGAAACTAATTTTCCTGTGAAATTTTGTGGTGAACGCCGGTACACCGGCCTGCAAGGTCACTATTAGTGACTATGAAAAGAGCAGCGTCCTACTATTCACCATTTCGGGCTATCCTACTCCAATAGATTCATTCATTCATAAGGCAGGCAATTATGTAGAAATGTTTAATTTTCAGAAGAAACAGAAGCATGCCACAACTAGAAAACAACAGCACTGAACTAAACAAAACACTGGATGGATGGATGGACGGACGGATAAGGCTGAACCCTTTCTTGAAATCGGGCGGTGGTTCAAGCCACCAAACCATGACTTGTGAAATTTGACTCATCTTGATTTCAGCCACCAATCAGATAACCTCCGCTTGGTTACTTCTACCCACTTAGTCTACTGACCCACGATGAATGCACGCAGCACCACCTGTCGAGTGCAAGAAGTTTCCCATTCCTGGTTGTACGCGCGCCCACACCGCCGCGCTGTCTGCGCTTCACAGTTCCGTGTCTCTATAGTTCTGTTTTCCGAGTTTCCCCGCTGTTTAGTTCAACTCTGCAGACCAAAGGCGCAAAAGAATTGTATCGGTTTGTGTGCAGTGCCTGTCTCAGCAACATGGCTAATAGCATGAAAAGTGCGATCTGGAAACATTTCAACATGCAAGACGTGCAACTCCAAACTTCGGACGCCGTCCGGAACAACACCGCTGGCGAACCACCCAAGGAACAAACATTACGCTTTGCACAGCGCGTTTTTGGTGGAAAGCGCGAAGCAAACAAGTTTCGGCAGCGCACCACCACCTTTTATCAAATGTAAGTTCGACACAGCTAAAGAGTTGTCGCAGTGCCGAAGACAAGAAATCACAACACGGATTGTGCGGATGCTGGCACTCGACCTGCAGCCATACGACTTTGTTGAAAGCCGAGGGTTCAAGGAGTTAATGCATGGCACGGAGCTATTGTACAACGTCCCCTCTCGGACAACTTTTTCAAGAACAATCATCCCCGAGCTGTACAGGGACACTGTGAGCACTGTCAAACGACGAATTCACACCGACCTGCAGGAAGGCATACAGTCTGTTGTTCACCAGTGACATGTGGGCGTTGAGGTCAAACCAGCGCTACATTAGTCTCACGTGCTATTACTTGACCTTGAACTTTGAAATCCGGGCATTCACATTGGGCAACCAGCACGTGATTGACAGTCACACTGTATGCAACATCTTAGCACACCTGGAAGCAATGACGAGTGAATGGGATCTTCCACTGCAAGAGGTACCTATTTTTGTTGTGACGGACAATGCATGAAATTTCCGCACAGCTCTTCGGGACTTTCAGTGTACCCCCATACAGTGTTTGAGCCATACGTTGCATTGGCCATCAAGGATGCCAAGGAAGAAAGTGCAGGAGTGCCCACCATTCTTAAGAAATGCCATGCAATAGTGGGCCATTACAAGCACAGTGCCTAAGCTGCAGCAAGACTAAAGGACTGCCAGCGGCGGATGGAGCTACCCCTCCTGGAGTTCGTCCAGATTGTCGACACCAGGTGGAATAGCAAGCATGACATGCTGTCACGTCTCCTTCAGCTTAGAGGCAGTTTGCCTTGAACTCGCTACCTCTGAGACAGTGGTATGCAACCTAACACCATAGGAATAGAGAACGGTGGTTGGACTGGTCAAGGCGTTTGAACCAATTGCATCTGCAACAAAAGACCTGAGTGGGCAGAAGTATGCAACCTTGACTTCGGTGCTACCATTCCTTTAAAAACACACATGATGCTGAAGGACTGTGCTGCAGCGGATAACGACACGTCACTGTTCGCAAAAAATTTACAAAAAAGGTGTGAAGGCAAAATTTCCTAGCCACAGTGAGCAAAAACAAGAGTACCATCATGGCAACGGCATATGAGCCACGATTCAAAAACATCTTCTGTACTGAAACTATACAAGAAACAAGGCCTCAGGAACTTGCATGGATTGAGCTGCAGAGCTCGTCAACCCCACCACCCAGTGACTCTGCTGAGCCCTCAACATCTACAGCACAAAAGCAGTGTAGTGCCAGCATATGGGACAATATCGACAAACTTGCAATGTCACCTGGGAAGAGACACAACTGTGAACCACGTAACATTGGTGAATTTCACAACGGTACCTTCGAGAGAGCCAGTTTGCAGCAGGAATGAAGACCCTTTTGCATACTGGTGGAAAACAGGCAAGCAGAACTTTCCTGGTCTGCACAGATTGGCCATGAAATACCTGGCTATACCAGCAACGCAAGTTCCAAATGAAAAACTTTCTACAGCTGCCAACGTTGTCACATCCAGGCGAGAAAAGCTGTTGCCGGATCACGTGCAACAGCTGCTTTTTTTACATGAGAACGTATAAATTATAAGCACCTCAGCACAAGTTTGAATATTATTTATTTATTTGGGATGCTAAATGTGCCGTGCCGCATGGCATAAAACGTGATGTCATTAATGAACGTTATAATACGCTACAAAAAGGCATGAAGTCCGGTTATGTATAATAAGTCACATAATCTTTGGGCGTAAATGTTTTTTGTTAGCCACAAGTGGAAATCGGAATCATTGTTTGAGGACAGGCCTGCCTCTTGAAGAACGTGAGCGCGCACCAGCGAAGTTCCTGGGCATGTCCACAATAGGTGGTGGACAGTAATGTCAGAAGCAGGTGTTTCGCAGTGAGGGCATTTTTCCGGTGCAGGAATCTTCTCACTTTGACACTGCTTGCGAACTGCAGGCGTAAGGGCGACTCCAACCCACAGCCGTCTCAAGAGAGACCTCCTCCACCCGTGATAGGTTGGGGGAAGGGGGTACGTACAAGGGGGAATAAGAGCACGTGTACACTGCCTGAGGGAGGCTGAAGATGTTGAATGTGTCAGAAGTGGATCTGGTAGCAAAGAGGCAGGGGGAGTTTGTGGAACGTCCATTAAACGAGATATCATGTCAGGTGCAATCTATCGACATCTGTGCACTCTTGAACCCAGTGGATGAGTATAGGCACCGGGTAAGATTTACAAGCAGCATGTATGGCCCGGCGGGGACGTACCACGGACTTTCTTTAGATGCTTCAGAGCTTCTTGTGAATGAGTAAATAGGTGCACCTGGTTATAAGAAGGGTCGTCTGGTAAAGCTGCTATGGCATTTAAAATCGCTTGCAGCTCCAAGGGAAGAGATGATGAAGTGTCAGTACAGTAGGTTTGGCAGCTGCAGAGTTGAGGGTGTGTCTGGCTTATAAAAGCAGTTGATCCCCCCCGTTGGGGTTATGGCGACATCTGTGTAAAGGATACAGGCATCATGTTGCGCAGAAAAAGCTGGTGGTAACGGTGGAGAGGAGAACTCCGACTTTTTATGACGAGCAGGCTTGTTTGATGTAATGTGACTTTCCATGCTCTATTGATTTGTCGCTGGGTAATTAAATATTCCAGTGTGTTGAGCTGCGCAAACTCCTGCAGCAAACAAATAGGAGCTGCTCGGGGTAGGCCAGTAATGACTCGCATGGCTTCGTGGTTGAGTGCCTCAAAAGTAGACCACTGTCGTTTCGTAAGTTGTTGAAACTGAGCCTGGTATAGGAGCCGAGGTTGAAAGACAGCACGAACAAGTAGTGGACGAGCTGTATCTGAGTGGGCACCCACAGAGCGATTGGCTATTCTGCGGATGAGGCCAAGTGTGTTTATAGCACTCTTGCGCATAGCTGACAACCAAGCTGTGCCTTTGCCTGCACCATGAATGTGCAGGCCCAAAACATTGGTATGTTCCACTCCAGGAAGTGATGCATTGCCAATAGTGAGCACAAACGGAGTGACTTTGAAAATACGGCGGCCAGCTTTACTGCCCAAATGGACATAGCAGGATTTGGAGAGGTTGAGGGAGAGGCCAGTGTTGGCAAGAAAGTTGTGAAGAAGATTGAGGGCATTTTGCAGGGAGTCTTGCTGCTCCTGAGCCGAGCGGTTTGTGGACCAGAGAGTGATGTCATCTGCATATGCTAGAACTTGAACATTAGGGAGGATGGAAAGACTGTTTCAGAGAAATGAATGCTATTTTAAATAGAGTTTGGGCTAAAACTGAGCCCTGTGGTACTCCGCGATTAGAAATGAAGCGGCCTGTGGGTTTACTATTAACGCGGATAGCAAATGTCCATTGTGAAAGAAAAGCATGAACTGCTCGACGACATAGCTGCAAGGGTATGCCAAGTGATGACATGATGACAAGTGATGACAGGACAAGCTATCTTCTAGCTCAAATTAAAATAAATAAGCTATACTGGAACTTCGTAAAATCAAAGGATGTTTGGTTTATGAAGGCTTAATGTCCCAAAGCGACTCTGGCTATGAGGGACACCGTAGTGAAGGGCTCCGGAAATTTCGACCACCTGGGGTTCTTTAACGTGCACTGACATCACACAGTACACGGGCCTCTAGAATTTCGCCTCCATCGAAATTCTACCACCGCGGCCGGGATTGAACCCGCGTCTTTCGGGCCAGCAGCCGAGCACCATAACCACTCAGCCACCGCGGCGGCCCAAATCAAAGGATGTGTCAGAGCTTCAAACGTTTAAATCATTCAGGAATCATTTAAATGCCAAACTTAAGCATGCCAAGCATCAGTATTTGATGGCACATTTCAATGATGCAATTAAAAATACTGATTTGCTGTGGAAGCGTTTAAACAGTCTTCTACGATGCAAAAGACAAACTGTACTTACAAGAATGAGGGTGGGTAGTACAGATGTGACTGGCAAGGCGCTCTGATATGCTGAATGACCACTTTATTGATTTGAGTGCCTCAAGCAGACTGCCGGCAATAAGTTCGGTCCCACTTGCCGGACGAATTTCAGTCAGTAATAGCATGGTATTTTTCCCCACAACTGCGACAGAAATTACATCTGCATTTCAGGCAATGAAAAATTCTAAATCACTAGATGTCAATGACATGCAGATTTCTCCAGTTAAGTATGTCCTTGATCTGATTGCGCCTGTTTTATGCCAACTATATAACCTGGTTCTAGAATGCAGCTGTTTTCCCAGGAAAATGAAGATTGCAAAAGTGGTGGCCCTATACAAAGGAAATGATAAAAATAACATAAATAAGTTCCATCCTATCTCCGTACTGCCTATATTTTCAAAAGGTTTGGAAAAGATAATGCACACGCATCTTTACAGTTTCCTAAACAAATTCTCTGATCTCGCCGTATCAGTATGGCTTCGTGAAAGGAAAATCCACAGAATCAGCACTATTAGCCGAAAAGGAACTCGTCATTGATGCCTTTGAACGTAAAGAACTTGTGCTAGGTCTGTACATTGATTTTTCAAAAGCGTTTGACTGTGTCCATCATAAAACCTTATTGTCTAAGCTGGAGGACTACGGAGTGCGCGGCAGCACAAATCTTCTTTCTTCATATCTTCTTAACAGGTGCCAATACGTAAATCACAATAATCCTAATTCTAACATAAAAAGCATCCCTTCCGGCGTACCGCAAGGAAGTATCCTTGGGCCTTTGTTATTTGTTGTTTATATTAATGATATTTTTTCCCTGCATGACGCCATATCATGGGCTGGTTACGCGGATGATACTGCTATGTTTTTCAGAGGGGCAAATATTGATGATTTAATTTACTCTGCAAACCATGCACTGTCATTTGTTAGCGAATGGTCGCAAAGAAATCATTTACGGTTGAACGCTAAAAAGACACAGGCTATTTTTTTCCGCACTAAGAACACAAATGTTAACCCCTAAGGTAAGATACTTTAGACAGTGTGGAAGTAAGTATTGTTAACGAAATTAAGACCCTTGGCATAACATTTTCTGAGACCCTTACGTGGAATAAGCATGTTGAAGTACTCTGCAATAAACTTAACAAGGTTTGCGGGATACTAAACAGACACCGCCACTTCCTATCAACCGCAGTTAAACACGTAATTTATAACGCACTATTTCTGTCTACACTAAACTACTGCCATCTAATCTGGTCATCTACATCTAAGGAAAACATAGGGAAACTTTAAAATCTGTCAGAAACGTGCCTTGCGTGCAATTGCTAATATTCCATGTCATGCGCATACTTCTGATTACTTTCATCACTTTAAACTTCTTCCCATAGAATTCATCTATCTTTTTCGTCTCACGTCTACATATCGCTTGTCCGTTTTGACGCGTAATCGCAGCTTCCCGGACATAATATATCTTCGACCCCACATTTCCTTCTACAATACTCGTTGAAATGACTCATGGGTTGTGCCTTCCTGTCGTACAGATTATGGTCGCCAGTCCATTTCTTATCACGCAGCTGTTCTTTTAAATAACCTTACGACCATCGATGTCTGCCCGGAAAAGATGTCCAAACGAGCAGTTTATGCACATTTTCTTGCAGCTAACACCTGATAAATTTGTATGCTTGTGTTTGTACTTTTGGTGTTCTTGATGTTTGTTACTTGTTGCTTATTTTATTGTATCCTGTGTTTTTGACTGCCATGAAGTGCTCTGTACTGCTGCAGTTTTTTTTTCTGAATGGTGTTAAAAGGTTCTTTTATAGGCATTGTGTTTAAGCTGAGGTGTATTTAACGAAATCTGTTTCTAACTAACTTTTTGAAGCTAAATGTGTTTTTTTCAAACTGCTCCCGAAATGTACATGAGGGGGTCGGGCTTCATCAAGTCGCAATCATGCGGCTTTTACCCGCCACCCGCTCTTTCTCTTTGAGAGAGAAAATAAAGGTTTGATTTGATTTGATAGTGTTGAGAATGGCTTCGTGGAGAATGTTGTCGTAGGCCTTCATGATATCTGTTGCTACGACTGTGCGAACGAGACGGCTGTAAGGTGAGCGACGTATCACGTCATTGGCAAAGCAGTCAAGACCATCCTCAGCTCCGTATCCTGGTCGGAAACTAATTTAAGAAGACGAAGATTTCTGATGATGGTCGAGCCACCAGGAGAGTCGAGTGCCAAGCAGTTTTTCATACAGCTTACAAATAGTTGGGGTAAGAGAAATCTGTCATAGGGCCCCAAGGGTTGTGGGTGATTTTCCGGGCTTTGGTATCGGAACTACCACTGAATGTTTCCAATTGGGTGGCATTTCACTGGATGCTGAGTGATGTATACGCCTAGCTGCTTGCGCCTTGCCCAAAGATTACGGAGGTGAAAGTCAGGATTTGGTTGGTCTTCGTTGACAGTGGAAGAAATTGTTTTCCAAGTTAAGACAAGCATGAATGTAGAAAGGGCTGAGGTAGGAGTTATTGAGACGAGACGACAATCCGTGCGAAGACTGTCCCAAGAAGTGACATGGATCTTGCGGAAAATTTAACGTAATGTACTTGAGGCAAAGTCAATTAGAATGGGGGAGTGATCACTGCCCCAGGTGTCTGCTTCGCGAGACCGGTGAGGATTGACGGGACCCAGCCACCACGTAAGGTCCGGAGTTGATGGAGGAGCACGCGGGCGGGCATAATTAGAGCTGTTCAGAAGTGTAAACGACTGGTCGAAAAACGTGTCGTAAATCTGATCTCCATGTTTAGAGTTATGAGTGTATCCCCAGGCTGTCTGTGGCCCATTAAAATCTCCTCCAACTAGTATGGGTACACCTGAATAAGAGGTGCGCAGATGTGTAAGCCATCCAAAGTGCGAAGACTGTCCCAAGAAGTGACATGGATCTTGCGGAAAATTTTGCACAGTACAGAGTTTTGGGGCCGACCATAAAAAGAGACCAATATTACTGGAGTGCATTGTGGCTTAGTGAGAATGGCAATTACTTCTTGACGGGTATTGCATCAACGAGATAGGTCGACGGGAAAATGTGGTGTCGAACAATGAACATATATAGCTGCTTTACCAGGAGCAAGACCACTGCGGCGGTCGGGTATTGATGGATTGTGAGATGCACAATAACTAGAGTGAGGAAGGATGGCATTATGCTCCTGGAGAAGGAAAGCCCAGGCAGAGAGTTTGCATTCATGAATACGCAGCTTCAATTCAGGTAGCTTATTAGTAAGACCCCCGACAGTTCCACTGTACGACATGGGAAGTAGCGTTAGTGGCCATTCGCTTGCAAAACAGATGCAATCATCTGAGGGAGTTGCTGCAGCAGGACAATTAGGGATGACATTGAAGATGTAGTTACAGATTGCTTGTATTGTTCATATTTTGAGCCTGAACGATTGTATACATTGGATAAAGGAGGCGCTTGGCAAACAGGCTGAACTGGCGGTAGATGTGGACGTTGGAGTAAGAGAGAGTGACGTCGGCAAAGGTGACCAAGTTGTTGGCGAACGTTGGCAATCGCGTCATCGATTGCAGAGCTCTCATCAGGCATAGAGGAGATTATCAGAGGAAATTCACCTTTTTTCCGTTGGGTACGGGAACCTGGCTTTAAAACAGAGGCATAGGAAAAGCGGATACTAGAAGGTGAAGGCAAAGATGGTGCAGTTTTTCAGTGTCATCCTCATCTGTGTCTGTCGACAGAGCAGCAAAACAGTTAGAGATCTTGACTCCAGCCAGAGTAGACGCAGCCACCGGATGATGTTTCTTTCGATGGCATTTAGAATAAGTGATGTCATGGTCGTTTGTCTTACAAAATGGGCACCTGAAAGAGGGAAGACCGTCTGCTGGTGGTTTGGGCAGAGTGTCCTAGGATGCAGGGCACAACTTTTTGATGTGACCTTGTCACAGGCACCGATAGCAGAAGACTGGTGCAGGACGGAAAGGCTTCGGACGAACGATTTGTCCATTGTAGAATAATCGGGTAGGAAGTTCTAACGGCCCCACAAGCAGGAGAAGAAATATGCCTCAGTTGCCAAGTCAGCGGGCATTAAGCACTGAGTGGGTGTCGGAGTAGAGGTCCATCATCACTTCCTTCAGAGGCGCATTAGGTTCCAGGTCATAAACGACAAATCTTTGCAAGCCAGGTCCAGATGCTAGATAGGTTTGCACAGGTACATACTGTGACTCACTGATATATAATTTGTCAATGTCACTGACCTTTTCAGCATCGGCAAGTGACGCTACGTGGACAGTGATGGAATTAGAGGGACGGTGGTAAATAAAACCGCAGTACCCTGAGATGCCCAGTGCATGGTCAATGAGCTGCAGCACCGATCTTGAAGGAACTGACGTTACGTCGTAACGCAAGGTAGGCTTAATGTGCACTCAGAAAGAGCGATCGAGTCCAGGGAGTGAATATTTCGACGTCTTTGAAGGGGTAGGATCGGTTGGAGTGGCCTTTACCTTTTTTGCAGCCGGTTCAATGCTGTCATCAGAAACAGTCCGAACAGGAGTGGTCAGGAGTGGTATAGGGGTAGGCACAGGAATAGACAAGGCAGTAGGGGTTAACGATGGTTCGTCCTCTGCAAGTGAAGAAGGCGACTTGAGCAGCGATGAAATACTGGGTGCAGGAGGAGCTGAGGTGTTGAGGAGACATCCTTGAGGTGGAAGGGTAGGTGAAACGGCAGATGCATTGATAGCAGGATGTGATCATTCCATAAGTTTGAATAAATTTATTACTATTCAATATTCAGGTTTTTTCTTGATTCGATACGATATTCAATTCGAGAGTTACTATTCGGTATTCGTACACCCCTAGTAAAAAGTCTGCCTTTATAATCGAATATTATGAACTTCGGGGAAATGCAAAAAGAAAAGAAAGAATGAAGCTGGAATGTCGTAAAGGCCCATCAACAGAAGCTCTGAGCAGCCAATATTCAAGTAATGCGACAAACATAGCATTTGAGACGTGTATTTCTTACAACTCATTTGGCCGGTAAATGGGGTTCAGCATGGTTTCCTTATGCAAAATTTCTCACACCTTCGGGTGAAGTGGGGAGGAGCGACCACCCCTCCCATAAATCTACTCCTGAAAAAGAACCTTGTTCCTCACATTACCTAAGCATAAATTTTTTTTTTCCCCTCTTCACCCACTAAAGTAGCCCTCATGTTACATTCATGTTTTTTTTTCCATGCTTCCTGCCTGTAAAGTCGATGTCAGATTATATTCGGGTTAAACAGTAGCTGCAGCAATGGGTGTGCTGAATGATAGTATAATACACTAATTTCTTGACTACAAGAACCTAGAATATATTGATACTGCAAAATAAGTGGAACTTCCAGTAAACAGGGATCAATATGCCATCTCCAGATGGCATCAGTCATACTTACACCGCCAGCTGTCCGGATGATATCGAGGACTTGGACCCTGTACCAGTTCTTGTCACCTTCAAATAAGCACATCCAGAAAGAGCCTTTGGCCACCGACTCTTCTGCTGGAGCCTGTGTCTGGATACCATGCATATTCAGGTGCTGCTGTAGCTGTTCCAGTACCTTTGGGTTGAGGTAGAAAGAGAGGCTCAAGAGAGGGCCTACCCAGTAAGCATATTGCTGCTTTTCTGACATCTAGCAATGGCCAGCCAGTGACAAACCTTTGATTACAAGCAGGCATTTGTAACAGTTATAAAATTACTGCAGAATTTAGCTAACTTAGTAGTTAACAATTTGCCTATTTCCCTTCCCACACATACAGACCTGTAGAGGGAAAGACAGAGAGAGACAGAACAATTGCAGGGCAGAGTACCAAGGTAACCCATCTTGTAGAAGTTCTGAGGTAAGTAACCAGCAAGAAAGCTTGTTTTGAGCATTTCATAAATTAAGGTACTGGGGATAAAACCAACACAGCTTATTTCAAGCAATAATAATGCTGCACTTATTATGCACCTACAACACGTAATTAAACGACTTATGATGATGCAATCTTCATCCCTCTGAAACAAATTTAATACTACAATAATAATAGTATCCCTTGACAATTTGCTGCAAAAATTTATCAAGCTTGTCAACCTTTGCTAAACAAAGAACCTCACCCAACAGTTTGGAATACAGCTCTCAGAAGAAGCTCCAGCAAAGTGATGGCTGTACTTCACTGTCTTCTTTCCGTCGCTATGCTTTTCAGACTAAATGCAATTTAAGCTGCTAATGACAAAATCACAAAAAAATCTTCCAGCACTCTGTCCCTAAGTACATCAAAGCTTGGTAGCTCTGAGCTGCCCAAGTTTGTACTGAGTGGATTTATGTTGGCTTGGCACATCAAAGTATAAAGGCCAGACTATACTAAAGGCGCTGTGCATCCCATGCTACACGGCTCGCATGACAGTTCATGGCACAAGCAGCAGGCTGAATATGGACCAGTTTATTTTCCCTGTAGCTTTATTCCCACCTCATTCAAGGCCACTTGTGAACACTTCTTGAGAACTCCTTTCACTCTGGTTCATCATCCCCAGGACAAGAAATGCGTTTGGCAAATGCAAGGGCGTCTCAAAACAACACCCACTGCATCATAGCAGTGTGTTGCTGCCCAAAAAGTAACAAGGCCAAATGTTTCAATAACACAGAAAAAAGTACAGAGGCACTATACTGCGATTAGAACTATTTCCAGTTCACTACCTTTTGTTTGCAGCAACAATTTTGTTGCTTCAGTCAAACACACATTACAAGCGCCTTTCTACATAAAAAAAACCTAGATGCACTGTGTGGTTCAGCATAACACACATTTAGGAGTTAATGGGGTTTAAAGTCCCAAAGCAACTCAGGTGAGGAACGCCATAGTAGAGGTCTCTGGATAATTTCGACAACCTGGGGCTCTTTAATGTGCACTGACATCACACAGCACGCGGTCCTCTAGCAATTCACCTCTGTCAAAATGTGACCACCGCGACCAGGATCAAACCTGCGTCTTTTGGGTCAGCAGCCGATCACTATAACCACTGAGCCACCGCGGCGACTCAAGTGAAGACCTTTGCTCACGAAAAGCATCAGCTGTCAGCACTTAGACAACCCTATGTAATGCCAACTACTGTAGACTTGCAATAATTCCAACTCAGATAATTTGCAATTTCGGCTACTCAAACAACTTTCAAAATTTTGGTTGGTTGGCTACATTTTCAATGCATTTTAAAGGCGCCTAATTCGTACCGCAGCTTTGCTTAATTCAAATGTTTTGTCTTACTGAACCCAATGGTCCCAGCGCGTGTTGTCAAGGGCGGCACAGCCAAGGTTGGATACATCAGGTCAGCACTGCCATGTCATCTGAAAATTCACTTGCTATACCTCAATAACGCAAGCAATCATTAAAATATATCGGTCGTCAAGCCTGAATTGAGAGGTACACTGTTGGTCCTGCAAGTTCGGATGTGTGCACAATGGTACATGAAACGACCATTAGAGGGCCCCTGTTGCTGCGAGTTTCATTTTCTGAGCTTCACTACCAGCCACCCTCCCCCTCCCGATAACAGCTATTGGCAACATACCAGACAGCCAAGCCTAGCTGCATGCTATTTTGGAAGCTGATTGGCACGCCACTGGTCCTTTTTTCATAGGTGTCTAGCCATTCTAACGCCAAAGTGCATTCCCCTTGCTTCCATCCATGTGGTTCTTTCACTACGCTGAAACTGAATCCCAATCACGAGGTGATCACTGTTTTTCTGCGAAGCCTCCAAACATAGATGTTGCCACTTGTGAGGAGGCTAAACCGCTGCCATGGAAGCCCTTACTATTTTCTACTTCAGCCACTTCCAACAGTGTACACATGATTAAAACATTGACAAAACTGAGAAAAATCATTGTCTCAGCATTTTTGCAGAGAAGCAGATGGCCCATTTTTTTCACCAATCAAGTTTACCATGAGAGATGATTTTTGGCAGTATTTTTGGGAGCATTTGATAATTCGACTTTTGAATAATTCAGATGCCTTTTCCAGTCCCTTCATATGCAAATTAATGCAGTTTTACTGGTTTAGAAAACCAGCACGATTGGCTTTTTTTTTTTTGAAACCACACAACCAGTTGGAGACTGCTGGCTTATTTGGCCAGCAGTCTCCGACTGGTTGTGTGGAGACTGCTGGTTGTGCCTTTCATCTATTTTTAGGTTATCCTAACACTTATGGCTATGTTTGATTAAGAAAAAGGTTCCGAAATACTCTGTACGCATAGGTATCCACGAAGCAAATTGCATTTATTCATGAATCACACAAGCATGCACTCCACATAATTCAAACAAATATCTCCAGTCCCTTGAAGTTCGAATTATTCAGTCAACTGCATATCTTATGTGGTGTCTCTAGAACCTGAAGACTGAAGTCACTGAAGTTATACTACAGGGCTGGAATGAAACCCAGATGGTGGAAATTAAATGCAAACACCCCTACACTTTACACATTACCACTTGGGATGGTGATAACAAAGTAACGCACTCACATGTTCTTACATTGGTGAACAAAGAAAGGAACCAAGACAGTTTCAGTTCATACAAATTGACTGATTTTCATTCTAGACCCATGTCACATTTTTCGTATGCCGGATTTGCATAAATATACACGACCATGAATACAAGGCGAGGGGAAAGGTGAGCCTTCTAGAAAATTAAAAAAAAAAATTACAAGATATGATTACAATGCAGGACATAACTATTCAGGGCAAATATAGTGAAATGTTAAATTTAATGGAGATAACACAGAATAATGTGAAAGCAATGGGTACCTATGAGTCATCTGATCCATAAATAGTCATCACGGCTGCTCTGCTCCATATGACTGTGTGTGACTGCAGTGTCATCTTCCATGCCATAGATGTCACATGAGAGGCAACGCTTCATAGACTTGTAACTTAAGTTAGCGGGACAAAGCCTCCCATACTTTTATTCCCACAGCTTTCCAGACAATGGTAGCTCCTATAACTGCCTGAAAAAACTGCCACTGCACTATCAACCCACTAAACCTACATGCACTGCACATGTTTCCTCCTGCAAGTTAGCCCTTATTTTTTTCTTTTTGCTACTCTATATAGCTTTTTCACTGCTTTCCCTTCCTTGCCAGCTTATGTCACTTTATCCTTTATGTGCAGTAGCACTACTACCTGCATTCTCGCAAAAACTCGATGTCTGAAGCCTGCTTTCTGGAAGGCTGCCCACCAGGTTGAGGGCAGCTGGGTGAAACCAATGGCATTATGTTTCCAGTCATGTGGTGCTCCTCAGAGTATTTTTTAAATTAGGCTTAATTAGTTTATTAGTCTAGATTAATTATGCAAAAATTTAATTTTCACTTCAGGGTCATCTAGATTTGTTAAGTTGTATAGGGGGTCACGAAGCAACCGATCTAGTTTTTTTTGTAGCAAAATGTCTTCTACGTGGTCCTTTTTTCTAGCGTTAACAGAAAGCCCGCGAAATATGGCAAAAACCGCATGATTGCGCTACCGTATTAGCATTTCCAAGCATATTCTGAGTGAATGAAGTGTATGCACTCACTGTCTCGAAGTAAGCGGCTGACTAGCATAGTCCTGAATGTGCATCAGCACATTCTTCCTGAACAAGGAAAGCGCGCGCCGTGATCTGTGATAAGTGCTAGGCAGGCCATCCACAGCCAAATGAGACGAAGCTTCTATTGAGCCATTGCATAGGCAAAACAGAAAAGGAAAGAAAAGCAATTAAGTCGCGTAATTCAAGGTAGCCTGTTTTTTTTTTCTCATTTTGCAGCCTGTCGTGAGTGGCGGCCACTCACCTGGGCACAGTCAGCACACATTTCGTTCGTTCAAAATGCGGATGGGAGCACCGGAATACATTAGCACATGAGCGCAGTCATGTGGTTTTTTTCATATTTCACAGGCTTTCTTTAAAAGCCAGAAAAAATGGTTTACGGTTTATGGGGGTTTAATGCCCCAAAGCGACTCGGGCTATGAGGGACGCCATAGAGAAGGGCTCCGGAAATTTCAATCGCCTGAGGTTCTTTAACATGCCCCGACATCGCACAGTACCCGGGCCTCTAGAATATCACCTGCATCGAAATTGGACTGCCGTGGCTGGGCCTGAACCCGCGTCTTTCGGGTAAGCAGCCGAGTGCCATAACCAATAAGCCACTGCAGCGGTTCTCCAGAAAAAAAAACGTTTCTACAAAAAAAACTGGATTGGTTCTTTCTTCATCCCCTCTACAACTTAATAAAAACACACATGACCCTAAAGTGAATATTACAAAATTTGCATTATTAATCTTAACTAATTAAGTGGAATTTAAAAAAAAAAACTCTGAGGAGCTCCACACAATGGGGAAACATGTTGGTTTTACTCAGCTCCGGTATGCCACTTTTTAAAAATCCTTGATTCAAGTTATGTGAAACACCCTGTATACTCTGCTCACCGTGGCATAATGACTGGTCACGGTTGCCAAAGAGCAACCTTGGCCTCAAGCCCCACCAGTGGCACAAACGGCCATCACAGGGCAGTGGCGCATTGCTTAACCACTGCACTACTGCATCATAATGGTACAAGGGCTCCCAGCGATCTGATCTATGAATGTAAAGTGGAGAATGACCAATTCCACACCCTTAAAGGACTATAGACACCTAATTTTATTGCATGCTCTCTTCTTTAAAATTATGCGCTAGACATTAAGCGCTAGACATTACAACACATGGATCACTGAAAATGAAATCAAGAGTTGGACGAAAACTTGTCTGGTCGAGTTGAATCATAAAACGTGACATTGAAGACGTCGACCACAACAAAGAAAAAACACACAAAAGACGTTTCGGCACCCATACAGGAGCCTTGTTCACAGTAAAAAACGAGAAGCGGGTGCGCGAGCTTGTGCATGCTTGAAAAGGGGGCGCAGGGACCGTGCGCAAGCAGTTGTCAGATTTCCGCAGTTTCGGTTCAAGGTGTGACAGATCGTTTGTATAATCAAAGATTCCAGGTGAAGGCGAGAGAATTTCCTCTTTTCTGCCGCAAGCACTCGTGCCTTGCCCCAGTCGATAATGTGCTGTTTTGATATGCAGTGTTTGGCGATAGCACTGGAATCCACTTTCCTGCTTTTAATGTCATTTTTGTGATCTTTTACGCGCCTTTCAATATTGCCAGCTTCGCCAATGTAGACGCAGTCGCAGTCGGAGCAGGGAATGCTGTAAACCACGCCGGGATATTTTTCTTTTGGAAGAGCGTCCTTTACGTTAACCAAAGGATGTCGCAGTTTTCCGGTTGGAACGTGGGCAATGTCAACATTGAAGGTGCGCAGAATGCATGCTAACGCCTCGCTGATTCCAGGGGTGTAGGGAACAGCGGCACGTTTCAGGTGGGAAGACACAGCAGTTTCACGTTCGACACAGCTGTTTTTCGACCGATGCCACGAAAGATGTTGGGTAGTCATTGCGTGAAAGTTCTTGCCGCACCATATCAAAGTCTTTTGCCCTGTCTTCGGGAGAACTACAAATGCGTTGGCTCCTTTTTAATAAGGTGGCAGCAACCGATCTCTTATGTGAGGCTGGGTGGACGGATCTAAAGGTGAGATAACGTCCTGTGTGGGTAGGTTTCCTAAAAACGCTGAATGATAGATAGTTTGCCACTATCGCATTTTACGAAGACATCTAGAAAGGGCAATGCACTGTTCGCCTCGACCTCGGTGGTGAACTCAATGGCGTCCTCTATGGAGTTCAAATGTGATGAAAAAGCAGGCAAAGAGTCTTTTTGAATCATGCAGAAAGTCGTCAACATATCTGAGGAAAACTTTAGGTGGGTGAGCAAATGTTGCAAGGGCTCGGCATTCGACAGACTCCATGGTGAGGTTCGCGACGGTAACGGAGATAGTGGCACCCATAGGAGCACCTTGAAGTTGACGGTAAAACAGGCCTTGGAATACAAAATACGCTTTACTGAGGCAGAACTGTAGGAGTCTGCAGAGGTCAAGAATGTCAATAGGGGTCCTTTCAAGTAAGGATCTGTCAGACTCGAGGGCAGAAGAGCACGCTTGTACGGCAAGGTCAACAGGGACGCACGTGAAAAGCGACTTGATGTCAAACGAGACTAGCAGCTCGTTGTCGTCCGGTGATATGTCGCTTACCTTCTCAATGAAGTGAGTCGAATTTCGTACGTGTGTTGAGCCACAACCCACAAGGGGCGAGATGATGCGATGAAGGTAACCAGATAAGCTGTGGAGTGGGGAACGACTGAGTACCTCAGGACTCAATTTCAACTGTGGACCCACCCTAGACGCTAAAAAGCTGGTTTGTGCTGTGGAGAACACTGTTAATCAAGTGGATGCGGCACGTCGAGATGAAGCAAGGACTCGTGCTATCAGCAGCTCCAAGTACTGCCCGGGGCGATTCCTGCCCCCTCTTACTACGGGACAGCGCCAAGCTGTTAAGAGCCTTCGCAACAATAAGTAACTAGTCATACTTCCCGCCGACAAAGGCAACACCACTGTCCTTTTGGACCGGACAGACTATGTAAGCCGGATGCAGAACCCGCTTGAAGATGACACCACCTACTGCCGACTGGACAGGGACCCAACCGCTAAGGTGCAGCGCGATTTACAGAAAATTCTCACCAACGTCTCCAGTTTCATCCCTCCGACCCAAAAACCACTTTACCTCCAACTCCTAGGCACCAACGGTTCGGCCCCAGTCCTCTACGGCCTTCCCAAAGTGCACAAGACTGGGATGCCGATGCGTCCGATTGTGGACTACAGTCATTTCTCACTCCACAGCTCATCTGGTTACCTTCATCGCATCATCTCGCCTCTTGCGGGTTGTGGCTCAACACACGTACGAAATTCAACTCACTTCATCGAGAAGGTAAGCAACATATCACCGGATGACAACGAGCTGCTAGTCTCATTTGACATCAAGTCGCTTTTCCCGTGCGTCCATGTTGACGTTGCCGCACAAGCCTGCTCTTCTGCCCTAGAGTCTGACAGGTAATTACCTGAAAGGACCCCTATTGACGTTCCTGACCTTTGCAGACTCCTACAGTTCTGCCTCAGGAACACGTATTTTGTTCAAGAAGTATTTTGGTTTGGGCTACTTGATGCATAGCTTCTAGATGATGTCAGGACGGCGCAAAAAGAACAAGGACAAAAGAGGCACAAGAACACAACAGGACAGGCGCCTGTCCTGTTGTGTTCTTGTGCCTCTTTTGTCCTTGTCCTTTTCATGCCGTCATGACATTATCTAGACGTATTTTGTATTCCAAGGCCTGTTTTACCATTAACTTCAAGATACTCCTATGGGTGCCTCTATCTCCGTTACCGTCGCGAACCTCACCATGGAGTCTGTCGAACACCGGGCCCTTGCAACATTTGCTCACCCGCCAAAAGTTTTCCTCAGATATGTTGACGACTGTTTCTGCATGATTCAAAAAGACGCTTTGCCTGCTTTTTCATCACCGAGGTCGAGGCGAACGGTGCATTGCCCTTTCTAGACGTCTTGGTAAAACACGATAGTGGCAAACTATCATCATTCAGCGTTTTTAGGAAACCTACCCACACGGGATGTTATCTCAACTTTAGATCCGTCCATCCAGCCTCACATAAGAGATCGGTTGCTGCCACCTTATTAAAAAAAGAAGCCAACGCATTTGCAGTTCTCCCAAAGACAAGGCAAACGACTTTGATATGGTGCGGCAAGAACTTTCACATAATGACTACCCAACATCTTTCGTGGCATCGGTCGAAAAACAGCCGTGTCGAACATGAAACTGCTGTGCCTTCCCCCCTGAAATGTGCCGCTGTTCCCTACACCCCTGGGATCAGCGAGGCGTTGGCACGAATTCTGCGCACCTTCAATGCTGACATTGCTCACGTTCCGACCAGAAAACTGCGACATGCTTTGGTCAACGTAAAGGGCGTTCTTCGAAAAGAAAAATATCCCGGCGTGGTTTACAGCATTCCCTGCTCACACTGCGACTGCGTCTACATTGGCGAAGCTGGCAACTTCCAAAGGCGCCTAAAAGATTACAAAAATGACGTTAAAAACAGGAAAATGGATTCCAGTGCTATTGCCGAGCACTGCATATCAAAACAGCACATTATCGACTGGGGCAAGGCACAAGTTCTTGCAGCAGAAAAGAGGAAATTCCCCTGCTTTCACCTGGAATCTTTGATGATACAAACGACCTGTCACACCTTGAACCGAAACTGCGGAAATCTGACAACTGCTTACGCACGCTCCCTGCGCCCCCTTTTCAAGCATACATAAGCTCGCGCACCCGCTTCTCATTTTTTACTGTGAACAAGGCTCCAGTATCGGAGCCGAAACTTCTTTTGTGTTCTTTTCTTTGTTGTGGTTGGAGTCTTCAATGTCACGTTACATGGATCACTGCGTGGTATTCACCTACGATCGCTAGATAATTTATAATTGAATTTCTACTCTGGTGCTGTTTCGATTTCAGTTTTATCAGCAGTATCAACAGTTTTTTGTCTCTTACGTGATGTCAAGGTCAACTACACGTCATAGCCATCGTTAGGTTGATGAAACCGAAACCGTTTATCGCCAACGCATCCGCGTCGCCGACGATAATAGTTTTATTTTTTTCTTTGCGATGTGACTTCCTAGTACAGATACTGCTGCCTGCTACCATGGAGTAACATTGGTTCTAAAGTCTGAACAGAAAGACATGGCACTGGCATGGTCATACTATGCGCTGCAAAACATCTGCAAAAAGAGTTGGAGCATCCATACTTCTGGTGCGTAACGCACCGTGTAACGTTTACTTCCTGTGCAGGAACGGAAGTGCATGCACGCCTCGTCTAAAGCTGCCTCTTTGACGCCGAGAAGCCTGGCTGCACGTGGACAAAGGTACGACTTAGTTTTTGAAAGCCAAAGTAACGAACACGTTTATTAAGCGAATGTGTCAGTTGTGCGATATTTTCGATTATATGACACCCGGATTATAAGACTGTTTCATGCGGTCCCCTGAAAGTCGTACAATCGAGGCCTACTGTACACTGAAACCTCGTTAAGGCATACCTCATGGGACCACAGAAAAACTACGAGCAAAGCAGCAGAACGCCCAACCGTAAACAGGTGAAATGTATCCATTGAAGTGGTGACACCTTGTTGAGGTGTCTGGACTTCAGATACATGAGGTATCTGGATTAGGTAGGATGATATCCGAGGTTTTCAATGAAGAGAGGCACACACGGAAGGTTCTATCCACAGAGGGCCACCGAAAGTTATGACATACATATCTTTGCCACCATGATGGCATCACAGCTGCTAGTGCAGCCGCGAAGGCTATTAAACCAGCTCCCAACTACTCTATTAAGCCGCCTGTTGGGGCAAGCAGGCGAAGCACGTCTAGCGCACGGGCAGTTTCTCTAACAGTAAGGCCTAGGCTGTCTTCACTTCAGCTTCCTTGTCTGAATCGCCTGCACTGGACGATGTTTAACCAGTGACAGAGGCAACATCTGTCACTTTTGGACAACACTGGAGATGTCTGAGCTGCATACTCTGCGTCTCTAAACAACATAGGCCGGCGGAGTCATTCGGGCTCATATTCGGATCATGATCAGAGTCATGAGTGAGTCCGGACTCACGTTCAGATAATGATCCGAGTTGTGAGTGAGTTCGGACTCACATTCAGATCATGATACGAGTTGTGAGTACGGACTCATATTCAGATCATGATCTGAGTAATGGTGAGAGTGGGCTCATATTCTGATCGTGATCTCAGTCCTCCTGGTCAGTCCGGTAGAGTGTGGGCCTGTCAAATAAGTTTATGATATGAGGTTGTACAATCCCGTGATCCTAAATGAATCCATGATGCCGATTGGTCGCAAGTTTGCACCATTCGTAAACACGAGTTTCCTGCGCACTCGCAATTCTGAACACAATTTTAGTCGCGATGATCAAACCAATTTTATTGTTTTTTGGCCTGTAACTTTTGTGGCTTCTGCACTCTAAAACATTACTAAAAGGCGAGAAAAGTTGAATACAGTAAAAGCTCGTTAATTCGAACTTACGGTTAATTCAAACCGATGCCCGTGTCCCGACACAGCCCTGTGTATTTCAATGGGGGAAAACTGCCGATAACTCAAACAAGTCTACATTCGGTATGGTTAATTCAAACCAGGAGCCACTGGCTGACGCCGCTCGTCGTAGATAGAAGTTGACTCACAGCGAGTAAAACAAGCTCTAAATTTATCAAAGATTTAAAACAATGAAAAAGAAAAAAAAAAAGCCGAATGCACGAGGCCCACGGAGCCCCTGTTCCAGTGCATGCCGTAGCAGGTTTCGTTGCTGGAGCACTTGCCCGCGCACATGGAGGAAGAAAATTTTACCTTCCTCGATGCCCTGACGCTGATGCTTCGGCGCGAGCCATTTCAGATTTTCGTTGTGCTGCGGTAGTGATCACGTGGTGTAAACAACGTAGTACTGCGGTTCTGGCGTTGCCGGATTTTGTTGGTGCCGCGAGCTCAAGCTACATGGCAGCAGCGTGGAGACGGAGCCATTGAGTGACGCCAATATAATTGAGGCTGCATACTCCCAGCAGACATCGCAGGGCTCACATGCGGTGAGAACAGCTGAAAGTGATGAGCCCAACGGTGCCAACGAGACTATGCCACCGCCAAGTGCACATGAAGTGGCGTCGGCGCTCGATGTTGCAGCACGCCACTTCTCTGTCAATGAGAACTCTACATTGCACAGAAGCTTTGGGCAAGCTGCAGATGATGATGATGGAGTCTCGGCAGAAGAAACGCATGCAAATGCATTTTGCCGATTACATTTAATTTTTACAACCCTTCCCCGTAAATAAGCATGTTTTGGAGCATAAATAGCGTCATATATTTCAGCACTAAAGCTCGCTGATCGCGCGAATGTTTTTCAGTACTAAATTCTGGCGCATAACTGGCCGATCAATTTATTTCATTTGGCACTAGTACTGGATGAATTTAATTCTCAGAATATGACCACCAAACGTGTAGTAGCGCCTAGCTCGCGATAACGAGTCTAGATGTCTGCTTCGGGTTTTGCCCGTGCAGTGGGGCACGATAACCACTCATTGTAGCAACCATTTGATACTTTGAACTTTGCTTAATTCAAACAATTTTCAGGTTCCCTTCGAGTTCGAATTAATGAGCTTTCACTGTAGTTGCCGCGCTTAGTCACGTTGGATATTAGCTGTGGCTTACTGTATCTCGGTTGTTCTAGTATTCCCTGTTTTTTCACTGGTTGGCGAACACATGCAGTGGCCTCAGATCTTTGTAAGTCCTGTAAGCGGCAGCTACAGGCCTCTAGGCCTCTCAGCCAGGTTTCCGCAATTCAAGCGCAACAAAGACAGGAAGCACTCAGAAAGGAGAACGACATGCGCTACTTGCAACACTTTTATTCACTTCAGAAAAGTGTTGAAAGTAGTGCGTGTCCCGTTGTTCTCCTTTCTATGTGCTGTCTTCGTTGCGCTTGAAACTCTGGAAGCTCTGCACCAACTTTCCTTGCAAAGTGTTTTATTGAACTACCTCTCAGCCAGGCCTGTGTGCATGCTAGCTGCAGTTTAAAGCCCATCATATCACCGTGTTTTTTACAATTTTTTTTGCGCTTTAAGCGTGTTAACAATCACCGTTGGGAGTGAAAACAAATCAGCTGTCTGGTGCATATAGGAGTTCTGAGTCAAGGTGAGCTTGAGTTATTCATGACTTGAAATGTGCCAGTGGGCACGAATGAGTGAGTGCAGAAGAGTCGTGAGTCGATGTGAGTGAGAGTCCAAATCAGTTGCGAGTAGAAATAAGTGAGTCAGCCTAGATGAGTCGTGAGTCTGAGCGAGATGAGATTTGCTATGAGTGGTTGATCCCGTATGACTGGTGAGTCTGAGTGAGCCCAAGTGAGTTGTGAGCCTAAATGTTCGAGTGAGCCTAAGCCTCTGTGAGTGCGAGTATTAGTGAGCCCAAAGACTGACCAAACTTTTGTGAGTGAGCCTGAGTAAGCGTTTGTAATCTTGCCGAAGTATGCTAAACATACAAAAGGTGACTGTTTCCACACTGCTGCAAAATTTTTGAAAAGAACCATTCACAGGAATCATCACCAGTAGTGCCAACCCTCTGAGCTTCGCCCCGACACACACGCTAGGAAGTGATGTCACTTGGGAAGCACTAGACGTAAGAAATGTGCAATCTATGAGAATGCCAATGACGCGACAAAGCAATGAGATGGAGGCAACCCACAGCCATGCAGTGATGCTGGTTAGCCTGCAATGCAGCTATGGTGGCTGAGGCATGTGAGGAAAATGAATGTTTGACCCGGCCAACCAAAACTGAAGAGCCACCGTGCTGCAGAGAAGACGACTCATGTGACAATAAGAGGTAGCTTCAACGATGGACACAACCGCATGGCTCAGGTCATGACCACTCCGACACCGGTGCTTGCAAACTGGATGGTGGCGGGGTATTGGATGTTGCAGAGGTATGCTAGCACCCCAACAACGGGAGAGGACAATGCTTCCTGGGCACATCAGCAGCTGGAAGCATGCACGTCATGTGTACGTCGCAAGCGAGCGTGCCTCTCTCTTAATGCACCACCACAACCTACATATGAAGTTTCCTTGCAATGTGCAGCGTAGTTAATGGCTGCTATATGAGCGTACCTTTCAGCCTTGTGTGCAATAACAGGTAAGCATTAACCAAAATGTTTGCGATAAGCCAGCAAGTCTGAAGTGGACAGCAAATTCATGATTTTGTAAGTGGAACTACCACTTAAGGGGGGAAGAGGGTCTTAGAGAAAACTTTTTTAATATTGGACTTAGCAAAATGAAAACTTCAGCTACTATGTATTTTAGTGTGCTGATTTCAAATATGGTGTCCATTTTTGTGTATATTATGTCGTTTGTTATTAATTCAAGAATTTCGGTAAAATTATTCAGACAACTTTTTGAAACAATTGGCTACTCAGATTCAAATAATTTTTATCCCAGCGGATTGTACTATTATTAATGCTTGCAATAAGGGTACTTTCGGTGTTCTGGCCCTCTTGTAACCATAGTTACAATGTTTTGAAGTTCACGTAAAAGTGCCGAGGAAAATGGAGATTTTTCTTTATGCTGTTTAATATTTTCACATTTTGTTAAGAGTGCTGTTCATGGTTTTATTGCAAGCTCCAATCATTCAGCTTTCAAATCAAACAAGAATGGTGAAAATTGCGCAAACCAAAGCCGCGAAAAGCTTGTCAGCAGTGTGTAGGGTGGTGCAGAAAATGAAACTGAGCAAAACGCAAAAAATGAAATCAAACATTTTGAAGCTGTGTAAGCACATTACAGTGCTTAATTTTCCAAAACAAACAGCTTACAAAGCGCATAGTGAACAGTGTGAATCACATTTGTGCCGTTGCCGCCGCTTAGGAAGCTCCAAACATGTTTTCGAGGGTGTACACTGCATTGTGAAGCAGCCTGTCGATCGGCACCAAACCTACGGCCACATCGGTAGCGCCGCAGGCAATGGCGGGTTGGCGTCTACATGCTCGTTCGCTAGCGTCCACATCTTGCGCTAGGTTGCAGAAATTGCTGCCAAACTGGCGATATTATCATCGGCGTGCTTCGCAATCCTCGTGATCAGCGCTGGGCAGAAATGTGTCTACTCTGACCTGCTGCTGCCGATCTCGCCCGAGCCCGCGATTTGCTCCGTGTCATAGGCGGACGCCGTAGCTGGTAAAGAAGCGCTTATCACGACCGCTGAACTGCACTCCTTTGCCTCGTTATTCCCTCTTCCAATCACTGCTTGTGAAGTAAAACCATCCTCCGGCTCTTCGCCATCCGCTGCAGCCGCGATATGCACCGCGCTCGGAACGAATGACGGAACGGCTGCCAAGGTCGTGTCATCCGCTGGTCGACACCCAGGTGCTCAAGCACTCCGCTGCTGCTGGTTGACATCACTGCTAACGAACTTGTGTCTTCCGCTTGCTTTCTGCGGCCATTTTTACGTTTTTTCGCAAACTTATCCGCACTGCGAACTTCCGCTACGGTTTCATGCCACAGTGGTCTTTTTCAAAATTGGCGTCGCAGGACGAGTGCGGAGCGTTAAAAAAAATGGCGCCAGCCAATGAGGCGCTTGAATTTCGCCACGTGGTGTCCAACAGCCAATAGCATTGCCGGATATTATATTTTGTTTTCTGTCTTTTTCGGCGACCAGTCACAGTAGACCTTTCGTTCTGACGGGAAAGAAAGCTGAGGTGTTGCTCTTTCAAACGAGACCAAAGTCGCCTAGCTGCACCGGCTACGTTTGACGCAACGCATAACGGGCATTTTCTAACCGATTTTCACGAGCTCTCTTGTCAAAATTGCACCTTTTCGTGTCGATTTCTCGTAAACTACACGGTATTCAGCCATGAAACTTTAAATTAAGATGGAAAATGATGAGACATATAGAACTATGGCCAAATTGAAAAGTAGATTTTTTAGATTTTTTGGTCCCAAAGACCCGCGTCCCCCCTTAAGCGAGTACGCTTTAACAGGGTTTCACTGCATAGTACACGCTACATGCATCAACCCATAAGAAAACAATAGAAAGCAAATAAGATACTGACCTTGGAAGTAGTGTTCACGTTATCAACGACCTGGCCATAGAAGTCTGTTGGGTTGAATACCACAGATAAGATCACAGAAAAACTGTCGCCCTCAGGAAGAATGGCTGGAGGCACAATAACTGGGGGTAGGAGACCTACAGGAAATGGAAATGAAGCCACAGGTGCTTTAATTCCGGATGACCCCATCTCAATTTGGGTAATCTGGGATAAAGCCATTTGTTGTGCAGATATTTCTTGACCAAGGCTGCTTGGTGAAGGCGTGCCACATGCAGCCAAGGCAGCAGTCAAGCTGGGTGTAGCCAAGCCATATACAGCCAATCCAGGTATTGTATTGTTGGGTACAGTCAAGCCTGGTGGCGCCATGCCAGAGGTATTCGTGTTGAGTACAGCCATGCCAGCTGGAGTCGTGCCAGGCTCAGCCGTGCCGAATGGAGTCGAGCCAGGCTCAGCCGTGCCGAATGGAGTCGAGCCAGGCTCAGCCGTGCCGAATGGAGTCGAGCCAGGCTCAGCCGTGCCGAATGGAGTCGAGCCAGGCTCAGCCGTGCGGAATGGAGTCGAGCCAGGCTCAGCCGTGCCGAATGGACTCGAGCCAGGCTCAGCCGTGCCGACTGGAGTCGAGCCAGGCTCAGCCGTGCCGACTGGAGTCGAGCCAGGCTCAGCCGTGCCGACTGGAGTCGAGCCAGGCTCAGCCGTGCCGACTGGAGTCGAGCCAGGCTCAGCCGTGCCGACTGGAGTCGAGCCAAGTTCAGCCGTGCCGACTGGAGTTGAGCCAGGCGCAGCCGTGCCGACTGGAGTCGAGCCAGGCGCAGCCGTGCCGACTGGAGTCGAGCCAGGCGCAGCAGTGCCGGCTGGAGTCAGATTTGGCACAGCCCTGCCAGCTGTAGTCGAAACAGGCGCAACCATGCCGGCTGGAGTCCAGCCAGGCACCGCCAAGCCGGCTGGAGTCAAGCCAGGCACCGCCATGCCGGCTGGAGTCAAGCCAGGCACCGCCATGCCGGCTGGAGTCAAGCCAGGCACCGCCATGCCGGCTGGAGTCAAGCCAGGCACTGCCATGCCGGCTGGAGTCAAGCAAGGCACCGCCATGCCGGCTGGAGTCAAGCCAGGCGCCGCCATGCCGGCTGCAGTCAAGCCAGGCGCCGCCATGCCGGCTGCAGTCAAGCCAGGCGCCATCATGCCGGCTGCAGTCAAGCCAGGTGCCACCATGCCAGCTGGATTCATGCCAGGCGTTGCCATGCCGGCTGGACGAGGCGGTGCCATGCCGGCTGCAGTCAAGCCATGCGCCACCATGCCAGCTGCAGTCAAACCAGGTGCGACCATGCCAGCTGGATTCAATCCAGGTGGCGCCATGCCAGCTGCAGTCAAGCCAGGCGGAGCCACGCATGCTCCAGTCAAGCCAGGCGGAGCCAAGCCTGCTCCAGTCAAGCCAGGTACCGCCATGCCAGCTGGTGTAAAGCCAGGTGCTGTCATGACAGCTGGAGTCAAGCAAGGTGCAGCCATGCCAGCTGGAATAAAGCCAGGTGCTGCCATGCCAGGTGGAGCCATGAGTGCTGCAGTGAATACAGGTACAGTCATGACGGCCTCAGCCCTGCCAGCTGAAGCTGTGATGGTTGGAGCCGAGACAGGTGTAGTCATGCCAGCAGGAGCCATGGCAGCAGGAGCCATGCCAGCAGAAGCCATGCCTGGCCCAGTCATGCTGGCAGCTGGCGCACCAGCTGGAGGTGCACCAGGTGGCTTACTATGCATACCAGCTGGAGGTGGAGCAGCTGAAGATGGAGCAGCTGAAGATGAAGCGGCTTTAGATCTGGAAGCCTCTTGATTGAAAAGATTTTCAGTATCCTCCGATGTCTGGAACAGAAAGATAAAGGTTTCCATCAATAACCCAGCAGAATGACAGATAAAGCAGGTAAAAAAAACCCCGACGGTTTTTAACCTTGGAAGCTCCTATTGTATACATATATTAAGGGGGGACGCGGCCCTTGAAAACCGAATAATCGCGAAACGGTCGATTTTTGGAAAAGTGCATATTCCGGCAGTATGTGTCATAAACTACCTTTTCTGTAAATATGAATAACTAATTAGTCGTGAAAGTACTTCAAATTAAATACCTAACAAGCCACAGCGGCTGCTGAGCTGCGAGAAAGTGCCTAAAATACCCCAACTTCGCGCAGACGCTGTTCCTTGCCAGCGAACCAAGCGCCACCATCTTGGTCTTGTTTTGTTTGTGAATTCTTGCTCTTTTTTTTTTTTGCCGCCTTCGACGACAACAGCGGCGGCATGGTGGGAGCGTAGCTCGCTTGTGATTGGGGCCCTCAAAGCGCCTTTCGAGTTTCCCCGAGTTTGCGGGGGATCGCGCGGCCGCTATTGGCTGCTGTGCGCGCTGACGCGGCAGTCCCCTCCGGCGGCGGCCGGCGCGTCGTCCGCCCCAGCCTCCTTAGCTCTCTCCTTTACTCGCAATAGACGTTGACGCCGTCTTTACGATCTCTCGCCGTGCCGTCCGAACAGCTTCCTGCAGACTGTTGACTGTTGTGCGGTCAGTCACGATACGTCAAACAAAGCTAAAGACGCTACACGCATTAGGTGCGCAGAAGCGTGCTATGAAATTTGTTCGTTCGGCAAGGCGTGCCGCCAACAAGGGCTGTTGATGCTTCCAGCCATGTAGCTTCTGCTACATTGCTACTAGACAGTGATTGCGTCGCCGCATCCAGCAACGTACCAGCAGCTTCATCGGTGCAAGAATGCATTGCAAGGCTGTAGCACGTTGTAAGTTGCGCATCCACGCTGTTGGTGCCACCACGGTCGAAACGATTGCAGCGATCCTGGTATCGGCAGTAAACGCGGCTGAAGTTAAGCCTAATAAAAGTAGTATTTCTGGACCACAATAGATGAGAAAAACATGCTTGTGAACTACATTATAACCAGCCATAAGTATTAAAAATAAAATACCAAAGAAACGACTTGCGAAGATGACGCATCGCGTCCGCGCCGCCGGTGCAGCTGCAGACGCCCGCGCGGGCAGCGTGGGCGAAAGTAGGAGAAACAAAACTTTCCTGTCCGACGCTGCAGACACGACGTATGCACGGGAGCAGCGCAGAGTGGTACAGCACATCCGACAAGAGTAAACAACGCTTCTTCAGTGTTACTACCCACCTCAGATATTTATGAATTCACTATACATTATATCCGTCTTGACGTAACAATTTCACAAAACCATTGCGTCCTCCGTGCCTTTGTTTTGGTCAGGACCTACGGAACTAGAGACCTGAACACTTGGCGGGGGTCCTATGGGACTGCATGCGCCAACTTTCGTTAATTTTTTGGCCGTTGAGGGCGTGCGGTTAACCTGTTTGCTTCTCATCATCATCATCTGCTTTTTACAAATGATTTTTCTCCTCTCACTGCCTCCCTGTGCATTTGTCCTGTCTTATTATTTTTAAACCCTAGAAATGAACGATGCAAATATGACATTTCTTTAAATGCTTGCGGTGAATATTCTGTTTGCGCGCATGCATGCGCGAGACTTTCTGGCATCTTTGCTAAGACAATGGACGAATGATGAACACTCAAAACGTAGACAAATGACAAAAGTATTACATCCTTGAAGTAAAACAACTGACGCCATCTTGCTCAACAGGTTAATTGTAGCGCCACGCCGCCCGTAGGTGCCCTTCCCTAGCGGCAAAAGGCATGAACTAGAAGGTGCGCGCTGGAGCAGTGCCAAGTGTGCAGGTCTCTAGTTCAGTAGGTATTGGATTTGGTCACCGCTGACCGTTGCGATTTGAAATTGCTCAAGGAATACAACGGATTTCGCCTGGTGCCGTTTACTGCAGCGGCTTTGCTTTTGCGAGATGCGTTTAAGAAGTACTTTTAGACTCATTACAGCAAAAATAAGGGGCTGTGCTGCAGTTCTAGATGGCCTGATGCGGCATTGCCTTTCTTAAGCGTGGTACCGCTCGCTACTTTGGTTTGCTTGCTTAGGTGCGTGTGTGTGTGCGTGTGTGTGCGTGCGTGTGTGTGCGCGTGCATGCGTGTGTGTGTGCGTCACTGTCTGGCTTAATCTGAAGTGTCTCGCTCTTATAGTTTGGTTTAGGCTTTATGGAATTTTGCGCTTGCATATATATTATCTGCGTGTTGTTCGTGCATGTTTTCTGCAACCGTGATGCGAGCATCGCATTATCGCGCAGGCCTCGCTAACACCAGTAGGTTAGGGCAGCGCGCTGAAAGTCGAAAGCGCACGGTGAGCTGCATACAGAAAAGCCGTCGGAGTTGTTTTTTAGATGCACAGGCAGCTTTGATTGGCGATATTCGTGCTGAACTCCCCAGTGTGCCTCGCGGAAGCGTTGCTCGAAGCTATTGTCTACCGGAGTGCTGCCGCTCCAGACACAACTTTTACGTGGTACAACCTGCCGCCTGCTCTAAGCATTCCTCAGCCCTCCACCCCGGCTGTCCCTGACATTCCTCGCTCTAAGCGCGCACGATCGACCATACACTGGAGGGCACCGAACTCCCCACAGTTTTCCTATGTCGTGACGCATCTCTTATCTCGTTCCTTTCTGTTGTGTCTGCTTTCGTGAAGATCCCAGAAACAGTTTCACCCAGTTCGTTATGGCTTTTTTCGCGGTTTCGCGTCGCTTCCGCCGGTTGGGGGAATGGGAGGACGAGGGCGCTTCAGGGTCTTTATAAGCGGGGCAGCGGCTCTTGCGTGGGACGCCTTTTTTTACTTTTTCTGTACCCATCTTCATTCTCTCCTTTTTTTTTCACATACGCAGTGCAAAGCTAGTTACACCTGAGCACTAAAGCACCTGGTTTCGAGCCTCCTACAGTGCATTTGTTCTTTTTCAATAGGTGCTGGCCCAAAGACGCCCATCAGAGTGCCCATAACAGCACCATAGAACTTTACCTATGATGATAAGTGCACAAAGAAAACATGAGAATTTTTTGCAAAATGCTCATTTTTTCATTTGCATTAAGAACTGTGGACCGATAGTCTTGATATTTTCGTGATGGATATCGAGAGGTCTGTAATAGTGCATCAATTTTACTTTAATGCAAAAAATTACTTCTTGATTCTCCCATTTGCATAACTCGTATATGTCATGAAAATGTACACATTGTTCAGACACCGCTGTGTAAATACTTAAGCTGTTTCTTGTTTTCAGAACAAAACGAATTGTCATAGGCATGCGTTCAGTCACTTTGTTCACAAAGTATTTAAATTGCTGATAATGCAACATATATAGAGCACTCGAGATACCAGTTGTCTTGCAGCCACGTTTACATGAATGTGACCAGTCTAGACTTTCTAGCATATCAGATGTGGGAAATGCGCACCCGTCCCCGGCCACCTGCACTTGTTACCAGCTGCAGCTTGCCGTTCCACAGCCTACACTGGGCATGGCACCACGAATCTTGGTGTGGTGCATGTAAACGATGACCCAGCAGCCGAATGAGATACATGAGGAAATACAATGTGCCGCAGTCACATTTTTGTAAACTTCGCTTATGTAACCGAGTATAAACTAATACAAAAACCTTTACTTTGCAAGGGTTGTTGCTTTCTGTCAATGTTTCATAAAATTTAGCAAATTCTCTAATGAACTGCTTTCTTGCCACATTCAATTTCTGTGGTTATGAATATGTGGTCCTCAGATGGGAAAACCTTCCGACCACTACATGATAAACTTCACCTATGAATGCTCATTTCTGCACGATTATATTCATGACTTCACAAAACATGACATAGCATTGCATGGTAGGCAATTAGTTTCCCTGTGATTGCACCCTAACAGTAATTTGTATGGGATCTAGGCTGCTCTGTGAGGTTTACAAAAAGATGTCTCTTTGTTTTCTTTCATTTTTTTTTTTTCAGGTGAAGCTGGCCCAGTGGCTTCAGTGGTGCCAGACAGGCCAGCGTTGGACAGGTAACGATGACATCTGCACGAGAAGCACCAAAAAGAAGGCAAAAGAGACGCACATGTGTGTACACCGCTCAAATCCTCAAGCGGATTGAGAAACTGCATTCTCAAAGCGACAGATACAAGAAAGTACTGGGCCGGATTAGAAAAAGGCATCAGAGAAGGCGAGTAACACATCATGAGGCTCTAAAAAAGCGTGAGCCACATTTGCTACTAGACCTTTTTCCAGATGAGGCTCTGCTCTTTTCCAAAACCCAAAGAGCGTTTTCATATTTGCTGCCGCAACCTCTTAAGAATGTGTATATTAGCGGAATTAGATACCGCCTTCGGACTAGAAATCACGTAGTGTGCCCAGTGCCCACATATCGAATGTGTGTAAGAATCTGGTTGAAAGGAGGCCAAACCGGCAATGTATGTTCTGTTCAGTAGGCTGAAGTTTGAAGTTTCTTAAGTTAATGTGCCACACAAGGCTACATGGGTACACCTCATTTGTCAACAGAAGCACAGATACAAAGTCGAAGCAGATGCTCCCACCAGAAAGAAGCGTAAATATACTGTTTATATTCATGAGTCATGACGCATCGTGTTACTAAATGATTAAAATATTTAGTTCTTGATTGCTGCCTACTGCTTATGTGTTCTCTCTTTGTTGAAGTATTTATTTGTCATGTTCATAAGTGTTTTGTATTTGGGCCGCAGCGGTCGAATTTCGATGCAGGCGAAATTCTAGAGGCCCGTGGACTGTGCGTTGTCAGTGCTTGTTAAAGAACCCCAGGTGGTCGAAATTTCCGGAGCCCTCCACTACGGCGTCCCTCATAGCCTGAGCCGCTTTGGGACATTAAACCCTCGCAAATCAAATCAAATGTATTTGTTATGTAAGGGGGGTTGTGGCTCTTCTTCTGAGCCACAACAGCCTTGTACTAAGCGTCTTTCACACACACAGTTCACCACAGCAAGTGACATGGCTGCTATGATAGTTTGTAATTCTGCTCTGGTTGCACATATACTGTACTTGCTTTTGCTCTTCTTGCGTTACTTCTTTTATGAAATGTAAGGTTGCTTCCTGGAACTGTTGTGTGCCATGTTAGTCTGAGCATTGTTATGACCAGGGGTTTTGAATATACTTATTACTGACGCATACTAAAAGCTTACAAAAGTACTTATATGGCTCCTTTCGTCTCTTGTTCAACAAGCACATAGCCATACAGCCACTCGAGAAATGCCAGAATTCAAATAATAATTAGCTGTATGCTGAAATCAGTCTCTATAAGCAGTTGTAGCGTGATTAGTGAAAAAATAAAGTAGTGAAACTTAACATGCATGGCTTCAGCAGCTCAAAAATTCCAAAAAGTACTCTGCAGAACCCAAGGGTTTTGTGGTACATAATTTGCCATCCCCTGGTCATGACTGTTGCACTCATTTTGCTGATTAAATTTTTTAGGGCAAGACAAGCCTGCTTTTTAAAGTTATTGTTTCTGAAATTTGTCATAAGCAATTTAAATTTGCTTAATGAAGGTCTAATTTATTGACACTAAATTCAGTGCTGTGCTAAACTTCTCCAGCAAGGAAATTTAGAAAAAGGGCTCTGTCTTGCCCTGGGGCACCTATCCAGAAATGACCATAATGAGGTTCACAGCGCCAACACTATTTTCAAATTCTCCAGGCCTGGAATAAGCGACCTATGTGAACGACTTTGATATACTCCTGTAACTTGAGAACCAGTGCCCACAGCTCCATGAAACTTGGTAGTTCTTCAGATGGTTGTGCTGTGAGCCTACCCTGAAAATTTCATTCAGATATGAAAAGAAACAAAAAAGTTGGTGTTCAAGGGTAGCCTCCCCCCCCTTAAGTAAATAAAATTTTTGAAAATACAGCCACGGTAAAACGCTTCTCCATGCACCAGCTACAGGCCAAACTACCGTATATACTTGTGTAAGGGCCGCCCCCGTGTAAGGGCCACACCCCCAACTTTGGAGCCAAAATTTTGAAAAAAAAAAATTCTTTTCGTAGCCAAACGCGAAAATTTGTGCACCAGCAAAAGTCAAGTTTCAAAAGTTGCTATTAGGTGGCACTAGCTGCTTTCAACCCGCTATCACCATCAGTGCTTTGAGATATCACATGGGGACGCGGTCTTGTTTTTGGAACTGTTTCGATCCGGGAGCCATTTTTTCTTTGTGTGGCGCTGCAGTCTTGGGCAGTTTGTTGGAGTAGTTGTGGTTTCTGTGTGCAGCATTGTTCAGTGGATCGGTGCCTATGTTTACTGCTTAGTGACGATGGGCAGAGATTTGATTACGTACACAGCGGCCTTCAAGCTGCAAAGTCGTCACTTACGCTGAAGAACATGGCAAGCGGGCGGCTGGACGCAAGTTTGGTGTCAATGAGAAGTGTGTGCATCGGTGATGCAATCGGAAAGAACAGCTCGCTGGTATGAACTGCAACCGGAAAGCATTCCGTGGGAAGCAGTGCAAGTTTCCGGAGGTTGAAAAAAAACTTTTGGAGTACATTGCAACGACAAGAAAAAAATGGCTATGTAGTTTCGACGGAGATGATCCGTGTGAAAGCCGCTGCCATTGCTAGCCACATGGGCATTACGGTTTAGCAAAACGTTCATTTGGGCGAGTTGGTAGATATTCAGTTGGTGATCAGACGACACGAGAAGTTGTCGAGGCTTTTCACATCGCAGGGGATCAACTGAACTGCGTCAGCAAACCTTCTGTGTTCCTTTGCGATAGGGAGATGAATTATCTCGGGAGCACCTGACGAATGTTGCGTTTCATGGTTTTTAGTTTTTTGTGTTGTTTTTTCCCTTTGATTGTTTCTTCATATAAGAAGGTTTCATTGAATAAACCTTTTAGTTGCGAGTCAGCGCTTGTCCTGTTTCCCTTCTTTTCTTGTCCCTTGTAGTTCGCGCTGTTCAAATCATGAATGGGCATTACGATTGCAAATTTTAAAGCAAGTAGGGGATGGCTTCAACCCTTTATGAACTGGAACGCGCTCTCTATTCGGCGCAAAACGACATTGTGCCAAAAGCTGCCCATTGAGTACGAGGTCGAACTTTTGACGTTCCATCATTTCATTAACAGCCTTCGAAAGCATGGCTATGATCTGTCTCAGATAGGGAACGCGAATCAGATGCCTGCCTGGTTCGGTACACCAGAAAATAGCACAGCTGATTTTAAAGGAGCAAAAAAAAAGGCCGCCACCGCCTGGAAGACGAAGTAACGAGCGTTGGCTGTTTGGTTTACTAGACGAAGAAAGCGAAGAAGAGCGTGCCGCTCACCTCGCAAAATGGAATGTTAATACCCTTTGAAACGGGGTGGATTGCCACCATGCTGCCACCATGCACACCTGGCAAAACGATCACCGCCTAGCGCCATCTATTGCAGAAATTACGATGCACGTCTACCCATTGTTGAGTGGCACCCCTCAAGATAAGCCCCAAACGGAATTTGCTTCATTTGGGGGGTCAAGTTGGGCCTAGAATTCTGCTTGCGGTGCGATATGGTAACGCTTCAATTGGTAATTGCACGTATGCAATGCTTAACTATTATTTAATTGTAATTTTATTTCTATGCCACAACCCATAGGATTTTATTTGCCAACCAAATTCGGTATACAACTGTGCCCGGACGGGTGCCCGTTGTTGTCGAAGTATATATAGCGGAACGAATATATACATGTATAGTGGTCCCATGGCCGCCATCTTATATTCGAGAAACCGAAACTACGCCACTATTTCGTTCCCTGACGTCATGCTCACATAGTTCCACTTCTATCCACCATATTGGACTGTGACGTCATCATTGGCACGCAGCAGGTGGTTGTTTCTGCAATACTATTGTAGATGCCGCTATGAGTCTCAATGTGAGATGTGCAGTTTTCTAGTTGCTGCCACATATGGCGCTGTGATCTCAGGGTGGTAGGAGACCCCACAAAATCTCGAAACGTGATGAGTAGTTGCTGCCACAGCTGGCACTGTGATCTCAGGGCGGTAGCAGACTGCACGAAATCTCGAAACGTAATGAGTAAGAGCTAACGCTCTTAAAAGAATCTATGTGCGTACAATCGGTGCAGAACAGCAACGGTGCATGGTGATGCTGCTGACAGCAGAAGGCTGCCATTACCATATCATCATCATCACCATCATCAGTCTTACTACACCCACTGCAGGGCAAAGGCCTGTCCCATGTCTCTCCAATTAACCCTGTCCTTTGCCAGCTGCATCCACCCTTTGCCTGCAAACTTCTTAATCTCATCCACCCACCTAACCCCCTTTTGTCGGGAAGAATTTACTTTTTTTTCATCCTTTAGATTTTTGTTGCTGGTTCCTCAGTTTTTGAGCAGTCCGCAGAGCAGACCTCAGCGCAACCTTCGCAGCGCGCCAAGATGCTGCCAGCCACCGATAACATCACTTGTTTATCTTTTCAGGAGAGCTCCTGCCAGAAGGAAGGGGGCAGAAGGAAGGGGGGGGGGGGGGGGGGGCGCCCTGATAACACCACCACTTGTTTATTTTTTTGAGGAGAGTTCCTGCCAGAGTTGTGGGGGGAGGGGAGGGGATGAGCGCTGGGCGAACTTGGCATAGTGCCAAGACGTATGCTGTAAGCTAAGGCATAGTCATTTGCATTAGGCACTCGTCATTGTCCTGTGCATTTTTTTTAACCTTGCGTAAAAGAATGTGCCTGACCTTCAGGGCCAGTGTTCAGCATGTTCGCGTTGCGTTATTTCGACGCGAATGGCCAGCGCCGCCACAGGCTACTGCAAAATTGCCGGATCACGTCAAAGTGAACAAGCGGCACGAACACGAACCCGTCTGACGGTGCACGTTTGTAGATGACAGGAGGACGGACCCAGGGATGATATGAAATATCGACCCTTGCAAAAAAATCTGTCAGCTTTCTTTTTCCTGCGTAATGAACCCTCCCCCCCAACTGATGTCAACTTTTCTGGAAAAAAAGTGGGTTCATTACGCGAGTAAATATGGTATTTTTAGTGGTTCCACATTTACCTTGTGAAATTTGTCAGGTAGGTAATTCGAGCAGCCAATGCACCACTGACCAGATAATTTGTAGAACTTGGTAATAGCTTCAGACTACTGACACAGGACAACAATGCACCGGTTCTGCATGGTCACTTTTATCTGAATAACGCTCCATCCACTAAGATTTCTGGTTTGTTTGATCACGCTTAGCATGCCTTTTTCTCCATGCAGAGCTGCAGCAAAAGCACTCGAGAGCACAGAACAATTTTTATTAAGGTTTCAATAGATGTACACAGTTTATATAAAATGCTGCTTAAGAAAACCCTTACTCCGCTTCTAAGGTCTAAGGCTAATAAGAAGCCAACATGTTTAAAAATACAGCACTTCAAGCTACACATCCTTCACCAAACTCTGTGACAATGCACGCACAAACACATAGAAGAGAGCGATACATGACAAAGAGTGCACCTGCATATGGCACTGAGATGTCAACAAAACAGGTCCCACAACAGTTCACTGATTTTAGGGAGGACATTGGTCTTTGGGACCGAAAATGACCCAAAAATCATTTTCTAAAAATTACATTTTTGGTATTTGCAGCTATTATTCTCTAACTCTACCAATTTTTTCCTTCCAGAAATCAGTATTTTGACCATAATATTAAATTCAGCTTATCATGTGGGCTAAATTTGCACAGGAGCAGACGATTTCACGGCATGAAAATGTTGGATACCTGACTGCCTTAATACGTCGATATTTCGGCATCTAGGAGGACAAAAGAGATGTCATTTTGTTTGCTGAGAGAAGCTGAAGGTGTAGTGTTCGCAATAATCAAAGAACAACTGATCAACCACACTTCAAAAATTTATGATTTTTGCAAAGTTTATTGACGCATGATATATTCACACCTTGAATGTTGCTACTGCCCTGCAAGTCCTGTAAAATTACTATAAGAGTAAAATAGAAAAACTGTATTGATCATTGTACTCTTTACTCATTAGACGATGCAGCCATGCATTAAAAATTAATTTTATTAAGCCAATTTTTTGCACCAAGATATTAGTAACTAATTAAAATTGTCTTAGGAACCAGCTAATTTATGGAAAAAGCAATTTCAGATCAGAAATCTGCATAAAAAACTGAGCAAGTCAAGATCATATAGTTTCATTCGGATTAGACTAAAAATAAGAAAAATTTGTCTAAGACCGGTATCCTCCCTTAGCTTCCAACATGTCTGGCGGCATCCAGCACATTTAAATTTAGTGAAGACCTGGAGCCTGTCGGCAGTTTCTGACCAATTTTTCAGACTCAGCGAGACCCAATCAATGGCCCGAACAATCAAACAGTCCAAAAAATGCATCCTAATTTTAAAAAATCGCTTTGCTCAGAAAACAGGCTAGAAAGTTCCGAATTTTGCCATTTTCCATGTTCTGCATGCAAGTCATGCTTTCACCATGTCTGTACCACACCTCATGTCACTGATACCAAAAAGTGCAATGCAGCCACGGGTCGTACCGCAAACCGCAAACTCCACATGAGTTCCACACAAGCTCCCATATGAACTCCAGTTTCCTCAAATGCCCCGAATTCTGCACTAGCGCGCTGAAGACTCTCATCACTCAAAGCGATAACAGAGTTGCTTCCCTGGACAACGACGGTCATGAAGGTGTAGACAGAGGACTTGCAGGAATTGGCGAGTCCCCCCACACTCTTTTTCAAGTAGGCTGCTTCGAAGGGCCAAGCCTGTCGAAACCAATCACTGTCCGACTGCATTTATTTGAACCCAAAATTGCACCTTCCATAACAGCAAAGAGTCGGTTGTGGCAACAGCACTCTATCGCGTCTATGTTAAATAGAAAAATCAAACTCTGGACCCCTCGGGCCCTAGCTGGCATCTATTTCAGTCCAGGAAATCAAACTTTCAGGCTCCACAGAGTATGAAATATTGGTCTTGGATATACATATATCTTCCGATGAGGAGAACAATTGTTCCTCACAAAAGTCCAAAATATTGCGCAAGTGCAAATTGTTGTATTAAAAAAATCTGTTGGCTGTATCTGCCACGTGAAACACATCAACTTTCTGCACTGTGCCAGCCTGGGGATATCCAGAAAGACTGCATGCATGCTCCCAACAGCTGCTCAGGCTGACCTCTATCTGCTGTGGTGGGCTGCTTTGCAAATTTTTCGACAGCTGGCCAGCTAAACACAGGATGTTTTGCTTATGCTGTGGATCTGGAGCTGCACCGCGTCATAGATAATGGAAAGGGTTAAATTTTCATAGACGTGGCACTGCTAATCTGATGTATCCTACCTCGGCCGCTGCTCCCACACTTCACGAGAACACTGTAGTATAAAACCACCGCTGAGTAGCCACAAGCTTTTCACATCACTAAGATACTGGAGATAGATATTAAGGCAATTCTGCAATTTCATGCTTATTTTTAACCTGTGACTGCTTTACTCAATGCACTTGTAGGCATGTAAAGTACAAACAAATAACATGTTCTCAAGACAACAAAAAGCAACAGTGATGCATCCTAAGTGCCATGCCCAATTGAACATTTTACACTTACTTTTTTAGTTTTGCCATGCTTTCTAATAAATCGAAAACTTACTTAATCCTAACATTTCACATGGCCTAATCAGCTTCAAATTAACGAGGTTTTACTGTAATAAGAACTAGAGACCACAAGCTGCAATGCAGCATTGGCATGTAAAGCAGATTAGGGACTCACACAGAGAAGTGGTGATCTTTCCTTTACGCAGGAAGCGAGGAATTCTTGAGACAAGTTCATTACAGTATCTTCCAGTGGTCTAGCCATGATGTCCACATGGTAGCGGGTAGAGAAATCACGCGTGTGAAAAAAGGCTTGCAGCTTTACGTTCTGTGCAGAGATCCTTTCTCGAAATGAGCGCACAGCCTCCAGAGAAAAGGCGCCTGTGCCACATGGTACACTCAGCTGCAAAAAAGAAGCACGATGTTACTCAAGCATTACCATATAGCCCTGTTGCCTAAAGCCATTATGCGACAGTTAATCAACAGCAGCCAACACCTGCAACAACAGCCACAGATTGTCACTTGAATCATGTGGTTATGACCCCAAGAATTCTGCACTTTCTCTTCCACTAATTTAGCACTGTACATTTCCCTTGTTTCCTTTCAAAAAGTTTCAAGCACCCACGCTTTACTAATGAGAAAAAAGCTCATAATTCCCATTTTCAATTGTCAAACATTGCATCAATCCAACTACTGAGGATCACCAGAAAGTAGGTTACAAAGCGTACAAAGTATTTTTTGGGCCTGCACCAAAAACACGGTTAATTTGACCTCACACGCTGTTAGCATGTCGCATGTTATGCACACACACAGTAAAAAGTTCAACCAGCAGAATGTAGGAAAACTCGGACTGACAAAGGGTGTTGCTTAGAAGAAAAAAAAGTAAAGATGTGCATGCAACCTCTAACTTTACTAGGACAGCATACTTTCGAAGAGAAAAAAAAACACGTACACTCTAACTGGCCAGGGGCTAGTGGCCACCCACATTCACAAAGCTACCCGCATAGAAAAGTTTTTTTTATAAGCTTTTGCTCTGTCCTTCATGGTTGGCTATGGAAGCTGGCCAGTGCATAGCTCTGACGAGCCACGTACTGCTCTTGCATGCAAACAGCCTTGTGATCTCGGGCGCTTTATCAGTTGATACAAACTTTAGGATGCAAAGCATTGCATGATTTTAGTGACAGCAGCTCACCAGTGATGGTAAAAACGAAGTCTTCTGGCAACTGCAACCAACTACTGGCTAAATGGAAGTTGCACTTTCGATTTACAGAACAGTCCTTTGCAAGCAAAAATAATGCTGATCAGGCTTTACAGTGTACAATGCTATTTCAGAGCTGTTTGCAACTGAGGCCAGTTCCAAACACCAGTACAGGCTGCCATTACACTACATCTGAGAAAATGCGGGTTTATCCCTTTTTTCCATAGTGGGATACATTGGTCCCATTTATAGTATTCAGTCTTAGTTCAGCCACACTTAGGGAGCATATTACTGCCAAAGAATGTAATGCATGGGTAGTGAAACTGACAACACGGAGATGACGTAACATATTACAGTAGAATCCTGATTATATAACTTTCATGGGACCCCACAAAACCATTGTATAATCCATGCATCGTATAATAAGAAATCTTGTACAACAGCGGGCATTTGAGTAACAGATGCGCCAAGTAACCTGGTTTTCATAATAAATTTTTTCGTTGCTCACGGTTTTGCCTTGAGAGAAATATTATTCAGCGCGCTGCCGGGAGGCATTTTAGCATTGACAAGACGTGCATGCACTCGCATCATCGCATGATAACTAGGGATCACATGCGCCTCGAAATTGACTATTCAATCAATGTGTCAGGAGTACAGCTCCTTGGAATCTTCAAAGACAATTGTTTTTGCAGCACATGGTATAAGCCTGCTCTTGCACGAGTTGTAATGTGTCACTTAAGAGTGCAGTATCCTCCTCCAAGGCAGCCGCGAGTTGTTCTAATGTAATTTTCCCTTCAGGTTCTGGTGCAGCGACAGGAAACAATCCTTAACACAGGCCGTCACTTGAGTGGTCTTCATACTGGAGGGGCGCTCTACTCAAGGCATATGCAGGTATATTTGCTAGTCCTCGCCTGTGCTTGATTCGGCAATTGAAGCCCTGCAGCCGGAGGATCCAACACCTGACCCTAGGTGAAGCTTGGTCGGTGCTAAACATCCACGGTAGGGATGAATGGTCAATGTGTACCTCGAACTCTGTAAACTCCAAGACACGCCCTAAATTTGTCCACTGCCCACATTACTGCAAGGCATTTTCCCACTCCTCGACAGTATAATGGCTTTCAGCCTCTGTTAGAACACTGCTAATGAAGGAAACAGGCTGCAGTCCATCAGGGTTAGCCTACAGTCGAACCACTGCAATGACAAAGCCGCTTGCATCCGTTTCGACAATGATGGGTCGATTTAGGTCTGGGAGGCTTATAACCGCATCCCCGGCCAAGGACGGCATGGCTCGTTTTTCTTCAAAAGCCAGTGAGTGGACGTGCTGTCAGTGAAGTGTGGTATGAAACTGCGGTAATAACCAGCAAGTCCCAGGAAGGCCTGCTTTACTGTGCTGGGTCTTAGGTAATCTAGCACTGCAAGCACTTGCTCTCCATCCGGTCTGCACTGCCCAGGGGAGATGATGTGGCCCAAGAACTTGAGCGACTGACGGCAAACCTGCATTTTATCTGGGTTAATCGTAAGGCAAGCCCTGTCAATGTGCTGCAGTAATTCCCTCACATGTTCAATGTGGCTCTTAAAGGGCCACAAAAAGGGGTGTTTGAGCTTGGCTTTAAAATGCTTGCACTGTGTAGAGTACAGGCCACCGAGCGACCATGCCAAGTACGAGACCTCAAAACCGAGCGGGAAATTTACAATACATTTTTTAAAACTCCCGCTTTTGCACCTCACGGCGACGTGCGATGCCGGGCTGTCGCGTGAAACCTGGCGTACGACGTCGCGCCGTGCAAATGACGTCAGCAGCCGCAGGTTATCATTGGTTCACAGCACCAAATTCTTTCAGACGTCACATGCTACCATGGTCACGGCCACTCTGCGCGTGCCGCAGCCGGTGGAGGTAGAGGAGGGCTGAGTAGGTGGGGCCGGCAGAGGAGCGCTGCCGTTTTGGCGTGAGAGAGGAGAGAGAAAGGTGCGAGGATGCGGAAGTTTAAATTTTGTCTGCATATAGCTAAGCTTCCACAAAACGCATTAAAATAATTCTTGCTAAAGGATAATTATGAAGTGGCATCTTTTAACATCCCAGACATATCACAACTTAATTAGAGCCCCTTTCTGGGTCCCTTTAAAAGGAAAATAAGCTTCACGACACATAGCACAAAAGGCCAGCCACGCTGTTTCAGCGAACACTTTGATAGTGCTTGTGATAGTTGATGAAGGATATTGAGACTAATGTTTGCATGCAGAACCTGGCTGTGCCACTATGACTAAAGTACATTTGCCCCAATCACAGCCATTAACACGGACGGGACCCAAACTGAACAGTGGGATGTAAGAGTTCCATTGTGAAATTGACCAAAATGGTTGTGGGACTAATGTGTCTCATCAACTCCCCTCAACATTTTTTTATTCCAAAGTATTTCTTCATCACCGTTTACTTTTTTCTGCAAATACAACACTGCCAACAGAATCAAGGAGCATTCCGAGCCGTGTGCATCCTGAGTACTCATCCCATCCAGCAAAGGGTTAATTCATACAAATTTCGAATGGATTACCAGAACTGTACAGTGCCAACAAATATAAAGGATTAATTCATGCCAATCTTGGTTGAATGAGAACTCTACAATGCCACCAAGTTCACACCTGGCAAATGTAGCTGATTACTGCATGTTTGATTTTCAAAATATATTGGAATTTTTCAACTTTCAACTTCAAGTAAACACAAAAGTATCTATTTGTAAATATGATAATACACATAGTAAAAGCACACTTACGCCCTTAATACCACAGTAAAGAGCCTGTGCAGGGAGTGTTGCAAACTGCTGATCAAGGATACACAGACTGTTGAGGTCCACGCTGTCAGTGTTACCAAAGTCCACATAGTAGACTGTGACATGATCTGCAAGAGAACAGCATACAGACCAAGAAATTAAGCATCATCATCATCATCAACCTAACTACGTCTACTGCGGGACAAAGGCCTCTCCCATAGCCACCTCACTCCACAAAGATTCATGGATAATCAAAACTATACACGGCCTTGTTCAGACCGACTTGCCCGACTGCTACTATAAAACACTAAGCTGCATAGCAGCAAAACAGCCAAAGGCATGCCAAGCATTTGAAGGAGCCAAAACAGCATCTCTCTTTCCCATGTCCTAGCACTCATCGCACTTTCATCACTGAAAATAGGATGCCACATCTGATCAGCTTCCTGGAAGGACAGGTGAGAGCATTCACGGGTTCCTCACAAAAAATGACAAGTTGTAGCTTGATACAGTATAACATACCAATCCCATCACGCTCACTGTGCACATAGACTATTCCTGTAGCAGCCACGATGCCTGCAGTTTTCGTCAGCTCACCACCATGTTTAAGCACTCTGCCTCATTAGGTTTGTTCGATTCAGCCGTGGTTCTCTGCACCGCCGGCACCGGTTCACGGTGCGCTGCACCAAAGCCCTCGATTCACAGCGCCCCCTGCACCACTGTCTGCGATTGATTTGGGTGCAGCCGTGGTGTCGCTGTGGTGCAAGGAACCTTGGCACCGTCCGTGAAGGAGGTGCAGGAAAGTTGTGCACATGCACACAGCTTTGAGTAGACGACGCGCAGGCGACGCTAACATGCTCGTAAGTATTGAAGGTGAATTGAGGGAGATGTTCGCTGTCGTTGACGGGTCCTATGTCATTTTACGAGAAAATGACGCTGAAATATACACGACAGCAGGTAACTTTCTGTGTTTTTTGTTGTACCTGCTACTTGTAACAGATAGCTAAGCCGTCAGTGTGCTTGCGAGTTCACACAAAACTTTTTTTTTTTTTTTCAGACGGCGCAACAATGGTGTGTGGGCTGTTGGAAAAATACGGGCAGGGCGAATCGCAGGCGTGTTTTGCCGGCGCTGGTACCTCTGCCTGCTGCGCTGGCATGCAGGCAGATGCTGCTGATTCGCCGCTGCCTGGACATTGATTCTGCTGCGGCTACAGGGATGCCGGGGCTCACGAAAAGCAGCGAGGTAGCTTTTAAACTGCTTATAAAGAGCTAAATGAGCGAGGCGGGCTCTCGACGGTAATTTGTGGGCGTCCCACTATAGGCGTCGGAAAATATGCAGGGCCTTGAAGCGCGCCGAAAGTTCAAACGACTCTCTAGACAGTCTGAAGAGCCTCACGAATTCGAAATTGAAGTAGCAATTGCAAACACGCTTTTACAGTACTTCGGAATTCGGCTGCAATCGGTCCAAACAAGTGAGTTGCGGCAAAGGACAGCACGGAGTCGGTTTCCTGGTATTCACTGTCATAAGAGTAGAACTACTCCATAACAAGGGACTATGTGACGTCCCCGTCCTCGACCATGACCAACTCCATGGACGACGCAAGTCTCGTTATGCACGAAAGCGACCGCACACAAAAAACACACGCGGGAACTGCACCACTGAACACCTCCACGGTGAGTAGACAACAAGAGTTGCCTGCACGCGCTTGATTGAAAATTGTCGCACATAAGGTACGGTGCTGCTGACGCGCTGCACCTGCACCACAGAACTGGTCCTGCACTGCGCTGGCACCAGCGACACTTTTTCAGGACTGGTGCCGTTAACCAGCTCTGGATCGAATAAAGCTATTAAAACAAGTGCCATGTCTAGGCTCACTGTTATTTATAATAAATTTTTCTTGTCGCCGTTGTTCCTTGCACATTTTATGTCAGAAGTTTTGAACGCTGCTCTTAAAGGAGTAGACATCAAATTTTGGTACTGTCATGAATTGAGAGGTCGCAGCAAAACGTCAGGAAAAGAGAACCGCCATAGCAGGCATTAAGAACTGAACTGCCCATGCTGTGCGCAAGCTGTGCTTGCGCACAGCATGCGCCGCTCTAACTTATTTTTCTCTTCTGCTGCGAGTGCTAGCGTCAGCGCAGTGCAGCGTAGGTGGGTGCTACAGGGCCCCCACACCCAGAAGGAATGGCGAAATGGACATGCCAAAGAGGCAAAGATGGGGCTTGTCTTGGCAGTAGATAGATTGGTGGGTACGCCAGTGACATCCATAGGAAGCTCCTTGGGAGGCGTCTCAGGGTACACCGGTTTGAGGCAGTCCAGCTCTCGTGACAACCTCTTCACGACCACCAAGAAGTATGGCCGCAGACTTGGTCGGCTTGCGGAGTACACAATACTGGCCGTCATAGTCTGTTGTATGAGGCGCCTTTACATCGTCTCACCTTAGAAAAGCGTGCGTTGAAGACTCAAGGTCAGGATTTATGAAAATGCGCTGGTCAGTAGATTGAGAGGTGCTGTATGCAGTCCTGTAGGCGCTGGAGGTATTTCTGGGGCTGGGGTGATGGAGTCGAAGAAACAAGTCTCCGGAAAGCCGTAGGAGTGAGCCAAAACAGAGCTCAGCCACAGAACAGCCAAGGTCTCTATGCAGGACAGCTTGTAGATAGAGAAGCACCACAAGAAGGTGGTCGACCCAGTGCTCTCTGTCCAGGCATGCAGTGAGGGCAGCTTTGAACTGGTGATGGAGCCCCTCGAACATTCCGTTGACACAGGGATGGTATGTGGTGGTAAGTAGATGGCTGAGGGAACCGAACAGGGCAAATTCGAACAGCCAGCCACAGTCCGTTGTGACTATGCCAAGGCAGCCAAAGCATGAAACCTATGTTGAGACAAAGGGCTGTGCAACTGTTTCTGCAGTGATGTCCGGAATGGGCACAGCTTCGGGCCAACAAGGGAAGCGGTCAATCATAGTGAGGACATACCGGCAGTCATGGGACAAAGGAAGCGGCCCAGCCAGGTCGAGATCGATGTGGTCAAACTGACAGCCAAGTGGCAGGAAAGGCTGTGCAGGAGTCTGGTGGCAGGTCACTTTGGCGGACTGGCAAACAAGGCACGAGCAGGTCCACTGACAAACATCGCTGTTAATGCTTGGCCAGACGTACCACTGCGTGACGAAACGGTGGCTCAGACGCTGGGATGGTAGATGTCGTGAAGGAAGTGGAAAATAGCACAACGAAAGGCATCCGGAATGAGGCGGCAAGGTAGAATCTTTGATAAGTCACACTAGAGCGATCCAGACACAAACGGGTGAGGCACGAGCTGCAGACAGAGAGAACGGGGATGGTTACGCAGCGCTTGCAGCTCAGGGTCTTCAAGCTGCATGCGGACCAGACGTTCCCAGTCTACTGCAGATAGATAAGTGCTTGCGGTGGCAATTCGAGAAAGGGCATCAGCAGCCTCGTTGTCAGTGCCTTTGACGTGGAAGATATCTGTGGTGAACTCTGACATCCGCCAGGACATAAAATTGCTGGCCATCCAAGAATTGCCGGAAGTGCTGGATAGTGGAGTAGATGGCAAGGAGCTTACGGCCAAAAACACAGCAGCAGGTCTTGGCAGGCTGGAGTTTTCAGAGAGAAAAGACCCGGTGGGTGACACTCGAAGTCAATTTGCTCCTGGAAAACCATGCCAATGGCCACGCTGGAAGTACCCACCATGATGCGAATGGGCACACCTTTCCTCATATGGATCAGGACTACGCCTCCTGCGCACACGCAGTGATATGGGTGGGCCCACCCATGTCCCTGCGTGAGCAACGGCTTGCTTTGTGGCCAAGAAGGCGACTTGGGCTTCAGAAGACCGGGCAATGGCGGATGACAAGTTCCTTGCCGTGCGGATAAGGTCGGTCAGTGGGTGCAAGAGCTCAGCACAGTGCGGAATAAATTGCCGAGAGAAATTCACAAGACCCAGGAACTCATGTAGCTTGTGGAGGGTAGCGGGTGCTAGGAAGTCCTTTACGGCACGGACATGTGAAGACAAAGGACGAATTCCACCCACCGACCCACCGAGATGTGGTGGCCTAGTAACTCGAGCTTGCAAGACCCGAAGATGCAATGCTGGGCATTGACGACCAGGCTGCATTGTTGGAGGCATTGGAAGAATTTCCAAAGGTGACACTTGTGATCTCGCATAGTAGGACTTGCGACCAATATGTCGTTGACGTAGGCAAACGCAGCTGGGAGTCTGCGCATCACCTCTGCGATAAATCGTTGGAAAGTCAGCTGCGTTGCGTAGCCCAAAAGGCATTCGCACATACTCAAACAGTCCGAACGGTGTAGTGATGGCAGTCTTCGGGATATCGGCAGGCTCAACGAGGATCTGGTGGTACGTTTTCACAAGATTCACTTTACTAAGATCTTGCAGCCTTCCAAGTTTGTGGTAAAATCTTGGATGCATGGAAGAGGACAGCTGTCATGGAGCATGTGAACGTTGAGTGCCTGGTAGTCGCCACATGGCCGCCAGTCGCCCGGCTCTTCCTTGGACACAAGATGTAGAGGTGAGGCCCATGTGGTGGAGGAAGGGCATATGATACCCATCTGAAGCATGTGGTCAAACTTGCGCTCTGCAATTGCCAGGCGCTAAATGAAAAGGCGGTGCAGACAAGCTGCAATGGGTGAACCACGCATGACAATGTGGGGTGTGACGCTGTGCTTGGGTGGCTGGTTGAGGTTGCAAGGCTTGGTGACCCCTGGAAAATCCCTTAGGACCTTGGCGTACAGGCACGGTGGAATCAGTGTGTGGATCCCAGTACGAGCGACGGCCGACACCATGGCTGTGATGGAAAGGCGCACTGTGCTGTTGACGAGGCGATGTTGCCACGTGCCGACGTCCAGGTCGAAGTGGGTCAGGATGTCGGAGCCGAGGATTGGCTGATGGATGTCGGCGAAGAGGAAAATCCACTGGAACATGGACCACAGTCCAAGGTCAAGAGTGACGGAACAAAGACCATATGTGGCAATGATGGTTGAATTTGCCATACGGAGCATATGTTTGGTAACTTGGAACTGCAGTCAGCCTTGGTAGATGGCAGCATGCTGAACCTCGGCACCAGTGTCGACGAGGAAGCGCAAGAGGGACATCCGGTCCTTGACCAAGAAAAGGCAGCCTTGTTGAGGAACGAGGCAACATGCTGCCGTCAATGACCTTTTGTCGGGTTTCCTGACCAGATGCATGGTGAAGTGCATTTGCGGGCGTGGCGCTGGAAGGTGCAGTGATGCCAGCAGAGGAGAGCTGGGAGGAATGCACGTGCAGGTGCCGATTGGGGAGCAGGAATGGCAGCTAGGATATGGGGAGGGTCCACGCTGGCCATGAAAGGACGTCCGAAGGGCGTTGAATAAGGTGGCGAGCTGGTTGATCCGAGCCTCTAACCGAGATATGGCGGATGGCTCTGGCCTTGAGGAGAGGGTGGTAACTGAAGGGGGAAGTTGTGTCGTGAACACTATCGGCTAGGTTGGCCAGGTGGTCAAGAGCCATGTCCCCTGCAGCAACCAAGGTGAGGAGAACCAACTGCGGCAACACTGCAGGAGCAGGTCCTTCGACAACACACCGTTAGCGTTGACGTTGCTATCGCCTGGAAGTTGCCGCATGCTTATGAGCAGCTGGGAAGGGTCAGCAATCGCCCAGCTCTTTGCTAGTGAGCAGGTGCTGGAGGTACACACACTCGTACGCTGTGGTGCAGTCCAGAATGCTCTGCTTAAGGCGTTCATATGGGGTATTGCCCAAGGAACCAGCGATGACATCCACCACCTCATGTCAGGAGACAGGTTGGAAATGATGTGGTGGAACTGAGAGTTCTCCGAGGTGACATGGTGGAGATGGAAGGTGGCTGCCACTTGGGCGAACCACACCTGTGGGTTCTTGCGCCAGAACAAGGACAGGAGGAGCTTGATGGCTGCAACATCCCGTGGGCACGAGGCAGCGCCAGACGGAAGGTCACCCGAGGGCTTTAGGCTGCTGGGGTTTGTTATCTCTTACACCGGAGTCAACTTTATTTTGCTCTCCTTCACAGCAGGCACCAAGGCACCAGCTGAATGAGCTAGTGTCAGCGCCTCATCGGTGCGGCGTACGTGGGCGCTACAGCACCACATTTTCTTCTCGGTAATGATGCATAAGACCGCCTGCATGAATCACCACATGCTATTCACGTATGAACGGTGGAATACCATATTTTTCAGCGTGCAGTAAAAGCACGTTAATTCGACCCTGACGGGACCACGGAAAGTTTTCGAATTATCAGTGTTAAAATATCGAATGCACAAAAAAAAACACGAAATATGCCCCAGCATGGCGTACCTTTATTTACCAATGAAGTTTGTAATCATCATCTGTTTTTTGGGGCAAATTTGAACGACAACAATAACGCTTATTGCTAACAGATGCTCCGTGGCACGCGCACCATTAGAAATCTGCTCACAGAAGTCCTCCCGCACGGACGGGGCTTCTGCGACATCTTTTACCGTGCGCTTCGGCGATTGAGGCAGTCTTCTTCCGATGAACAATCATTGCTGGCACCTGTGATCTCCTGAATTATTTCGTCCTTAGTCAGCTGCCCTGCGACTGCGACTCCTTTATCAATGGTCATGTAATCCGCAAGCTGCGCGGAAGAAGGTAAGACGTTGAAACAGCCGTCGTCTTCTGTGGTTAAGGTTGTGTCAGCTGTTTCAGATGACATTTCCTCCGTGCAGCAGTCTGGTGGCACATAACCACTGTGCCAGAAGCAGTTTGCTATAATTGCTGCAGGTGTGTTGACCCATTCATGTGCCAGAATGTTCGAAGCGATGAGGAGCCTACGGTCGTACTTCTTCCCAGCTTCCATACACAAAAGCATGCGCCTTACACGTGCTTTCTGTATTTACATCTGATGTATTGAATTATGCCCTGATCTATGGGCTGTAGGACTGCGGTTTAATTCAGAGGGAGAAACACCAGCTTGATACACTCAAGGCCAGACACCTTTCAGTGAACATTACAGTTGTCAACAATCATGAGCACCTTGTGTTTCTTGACTCCAAAATACCAGTCAAGTTGATGTAGCCAGGACTGAAAAAGGTTCAAGTCATCCAAGCTTTCCTGTTAGCTTGGTAATCAACAGGAAGGTGCCTCACAATCTTGAAGCACCTCGGCTTCTGCACCTTTCAATCAATAAGAGCAGCAAGCGCTCTGTTCCCGCCAAGTTGGCAGCAAGTAGCAAGGCTCTTTCCTTGCTGCATTTTCCTGCTTTGCAAGAGTCACCTTTGCATGTGATCATAGGCGCTGAATATGTTCCTAGGCGTCATAAGCAGCCAGGTGTTAACGAAGCCCGATGGTCCGCCACTCCTCGATCACTTCGTTGACGGAGGCTCTTTCTCCGCACACAATAGTCAGACTGTGCCAGCTTCTGAAACGGGCGAGCCAACCTTCAGAAGCTTTAAAATCTTGAATGTTCATTTTTTGTGGCGAGCTGTACAGCCTGGGGACAAATTAGTGGCCTACTCACAGGGAGATGTGCCTCACGTGCGTTTGCGACCCATCACAGTACTGCTTCTTGGAATTCCGGGTGGACCGCTGCCCGCAGTTGTTTTCTTTTGGCATTGAAGGTTCTACTGTCGAACACCTCCAAGTGACTTTTTTCATTTTTGACGTATGTGGCCAAGGTAGCTCTTTTCACTTTTTATTCCTCCACCACGTCGAGGCGTGAAACGCTGTTCTTGAGTGCATTTAATAGTTCCGCTTTAGTGGCTAGGTCTTTCACCTGGTACTTCGGCCGCTTTGGCGGTGTCGCCATTGCAGCAGCACACGATGCGATGGCAAGGCGCGCAGGCACAGCACGCTACACACTCAAAAGCAGCACAGTAAACACGCTGGTGAAGTGCAATGAGCAAGAAAGGTTACTTAGGGGGGTTAAGTAACCATGACTGTAGCAGCAAAACGCATGTGGCGACGACACATGCCAAAGCGAGACTTGTTGAAGATAGGATAAATACAATTACGACACGACTACGCAAAGGTAGGGCTAACAAAGGCAACAAAATATTCGGACGCCGCTGACCCCGCTGCCATCGCCTCTTCTACCCTCGCCTTCCCTCATACTGCTGATGGCGATGACCGTACGGATCGCCTACGCTGCATTTTCTTTTATGGAGCTATGTCGAATTAACTGATGCTCACTAAAATTTGTTTGAATTAACAAGAGTTTCGCCCCATAGACTCGTATATTTTTGTAGGGACTAGGCTCGCACGTCGAAGTATCCGATTTTCCAAATTAACGGGGGTTGAACTACTGAGCTTTCACTGTATAAGTCGAACTTTTCTACGAAAACGATCATCTAAAATTAGGAGTGCAGACCTATACTTGCAGCTGACCTATCTGCGGGGTATAAGGTAGTTTTGGCCTAGCTGCGGATAGTACGTACCCCTCCCAGTGCAAGTTACCGAATGAGGCATGGAGCTTCACGTGTACAAAAAAAAAAAAACAAGTCCATTCTACTATTGAAAGTTGGAATTGCACACCATTTATCCGACTGGCTCGCACTGATGATCGCGTCCCTGTACACGCGGTGACCAACAGAGACACTGCAGGCAGTTCAGTTAGCCTCAAGCCACACGCGAGTATGGAAGGTAAGACGGCATCGTTTTATCACCTCCGACAGCTGGCATTGCAATTGCATTGTTACGCGTTTATTGCTTGGGGCTACATGCACTACGATTCCATACCCCTGGGAAACTACAAAGTAGTGTGGTAGCAGGTTGGCGGTGTATGCGTCGACTTATATATTTGGAGTGAACTTTTTTAGGCCATCGAGGGCTGCGAGTTGGGGAGTCGACTTCTATTCAGAGTCAACTAGCAAGTGCCAATATATGGTAATTTATAATGCAATTTCATTATTTTTCTTTATTTTTCTCTGCCCACACTAATATATGTCAGCCCACATTATTTCTTTCTTTTTTTCTCAGCCCACACTAATATATGTCAGCCTACATTAGCCTGTTGTGCGATAAGAGGTGCGGGCTGGGCAACATTATTTTTCTTCCTTTTTCTCTGCCCACTCTAATATATGTCAGCCCACATTAATATATGTCATTCTATAATGTGCGGGCCGGGACACATTTTTCTTATTTCTTTTTTTTTTTTTGGTCCCAATATAATCTATGTCACTATATTTCAGTTTCATTTTCAACAGCTGAGCAATGGCTGTAACATCAAGGTTATAGATCACATAAGGCATCTAAAAACTGATGATACGGCTGCTGCTTCATTATCATTCTGGCATAGTCATTTACCGGTTGTAGGCAAATATCACATGGTGATCAATGTATACTAACGTCTTAAGCATCACTACAAAGAAAAAATATGCTACCAAAAGTGTGGTGTCTACACTCCGTTAAAAAAGGGTTATTCCTCAGATACATTACTTTCCTGCAACAAAATGAGAGATAAAGTCCTCACAAAAAGTTGCTTTCACCGAAATGACAATGCAAAAAGTAGATAGCTCAGAAGCAAAGAAAAAAAAAGCGCTAGTGAAAGATATTTTGACGCCTGCTAATTTCTGTCCATTTCGTCAACTTCTACCTCCTGCCAGGAAGAGAGGTTTATTATGGTTTATGTGGGTTTAATGTCCCAAATCAACTCGGGCTATGAGGGACACCGTAGTGAACGGCTTCGTAAATTTTGACCACTTGGGGTTCTTTTACGTGCACTGGCATCGCACAGTACACAGGCCTCTAGAATTTCACCTCCATCGACATTCGACTGCCGTGGCTGGGATCGAGCCCACATCTTTTGGGTCGGTAGCTGAGCGCCTTAACCACTTGAGCCACCGCAGCAGGTTTGTTTGAACAATATGCAGATAATTCAAAGCTTTTTTTAATACCAGATATGCATGGAATGGCTTAAAGGTGCACTAAAGAGAAATCTGAACTCGCCTTTTACCGTGGGCACTTTATCTACATAATCCGAGCAATCTTAGACACTTCACTGTCCTATGCGGCTGCATTCCCTAACTTAAATCGAATTAAACACCCTGGCTCCCGCCTTTTTTTTTTAACTCCACGCTGAAGGTAGGAGGAGTCAACCAACGCATGGAGTGCCTTTCAGCCAGTCCTGTGGTGGCTTCACTCTCACTTTTATTTTGTTTTTTAGGTTTCTGTGAATAAACAGCTTGTTGCAGACAACATAGCCACAAATGAGGCCCATGGAAATAAAAATGCCCGTGGACTCTCATTTACGTATCACTCCGGCGATGGCAGAGTGGCAAGCTGCCACGCGACTGGCTGAAAGGCACTCCCCGCATCGGGTCACTCCTCCTACCTTCAAAAAAAGGCGGGAGCCGGGACATTTAATGCGATTTAAATTGGGGAAATCGGCCGCACAGGAAGTTTCTAAGAATTCTCGGAGCGTGTAAATTGATTTCCCGCGGTAACAAGACGAGTTCATATTCCTCTTTAGTGCACCTTTAACTTGAGCACAGTTTGAAAAGTATGTTTTAAAAGAAGTGAGAGGCCAGAACACAGGAATTGGCTGGACATTTTTTGCAACTTCTCATTAACAACTGAAAACCGTCAACACACATGCCTGTCAGTATATAATATTAGTGTATCCTAGGCACATGAATTTCAGCACTCAGTGAAGGTTTAAAATATGCGTTGCTACTTCCATCTCGTAGAACAAAATAAAGCTACGCAATGTTGACAAGACAAGGTAAGGCAAAAAGCAGAAGTTCTGATGAACCACAAAGGGCAAATCAATGGCATCGTGGTGTTTTGCTAAATTACTATAACTATAGTTATGAGAACTTGAAACTGTGAAGCAATAACTGGACCATCTGCAGTACAGCCCAACATATTTGCATGATCACTTGCACCACCGAATGCTTAGATGATCATCAGTGTCCAAAAAGCACAGGTGATACATTTCTAAATTCAAAGCATACAGCTTTCTATTTACACCCCTGTACCCCACAATTTAAGCATGCATGAATGCACATGCAAGAAAGCACCATTACCTGCACTGCGCCATCTTTACACATAAGCAGACATTGGCCACAAAACCACTTCACACATTTTACATGCCAGACATATACCTGGCAAAGACCAACACCCAATTCAGTCCCAGGACAATTTACTATGCAGAGAAGGGAGAGTGCTCCGACTAAATGAAATTTTTATCTGGACAGAGGGGTTACCCATCAGGTTGTAAGCTTGCATGAAAAACAATAAAAGATGAGTTCATGAATATCACTACAAGGGCTGGTCACTACGCTCCACCCTGGCTATCTGCCCAACTGTGAGAAGACAACCTGAAACAAGGGGATGTAATGCAGTAATGAGGACCACCATGACAGAACAGTAAGAGCAGCGGACATACCTGGAAACACCCGCACAATCTTAGCACGATACCAGTGGCCATCTTCTGCGTAAAATGCTGCACAGCTCATTCCTGGTCTAGCTGTGAATCCTTGTCGTCGAGCGCTGCAGCTGTAGTGTTCACTGTGGGTACACATAATGCGAGGTGAAAAAATAAAATATCGAGAAAAAAAAACTCATCCACAACTGCATATCACTACTCAATTTTATAACTTTTTACACCTTCACTAGTGCTAGTGTAGGAACCTGGGGCCCCTACACATCCACAAAATAAGGGCAGATTAATTCCTCTTCACACAAAACTGATAAATCAAAGCAAAATGTTTCAGGAACAAGGATTCAAACAACAAAGACATAAATGAAACAGCTGTCTAGCAACAATAATAAGGTTATCAACTGGAGCATGCCACCATATCTTTAATTGTTTGAAATGCTTGCGTATAGAAATTTTGTGTACCACTACCAGGTAGATGCTCTTGAAAAAAAATATTTAAATTTTATGCTAAGGCAAACAGTAGAGCATTTCTTTTTGCAGAAATAAAAGAATTCAGTGGCTTCACCCACCAAAACCCAAGTACCCATAGGATCTACTGCTGATGAAGTGAGCTTGAGACTTACTGCAGTTTTCTCAGGAAGACCTCCAGTTCTTTAGCAGATGTATCCAGCTGAAGCCAAAACTCTGCAGGATTCTTGTAGAATGAAAGAACAACATTCTGCGTAGAGTTCATAATATCTGGGCTAAATGTAGGAATTTCATGATGCACCAGTTTGCTTGAATCTTGCCCAGCACCACTTGTGCTGGGAACTAATGTGCTACTGTAATACACTCTCTCTGGTGGTGGTGGAGAGGAGACAGAAGTGCCACAACCGGCTGCTCCAGTTTGGCTATCTTGGCTTTGTACAGAATGTGGTGCAGTAAAAGGAATGTTTGGTTGTACTGCGCATGATCCAACTTCGGCCGATTTGTCCAGATCATTTTCTTGCTTATAAAAGCATCCATCACCGTGATCAAAGCCAGTGATGCTGGTTGGTTCAGCTGAAGGCTGCTGCTTGAGCGTAGCAGACACCCCGGTAGCACATGCTTCAATGCCCGGAATCAAATGTTCGCTTTCAGGCAAAGCAGGTGTCTTTCTAGCATATACAATAGGTAGTGTTTTTAGCGAGGACACAGTTCTGCAGACTGCACGATCTGTTGCCAACACATCTGGCAAATTTTGATGCTTCAGATGGAGAAGACTTGGAGCCGATGCGTATCCAAGCAGCTCGTCACACAAAGACAGATGCGGCGGTGATGCCTCTGAAGTGCGTTGTGGCTGAAAAAAGAATTAACCTTGTCAGACCTTTTCTGATAGGAAAGGAAGGGGGTGTAGGCATGACTGTTTCAAAAATACGCTTCCCCTTTATAGTAAGCTGAAGTATAAAATACTACTACCCAGCTCAACACTCTCAAGTAAGGCAAAAGCCTTATAGGCCTAAAACGGTACACAGACAAAAGTATTTTGGACGAAGCAAGCACGCGTCCCTACTGCACCTAGGCACCTTTCCGCAAGTAAACTGATAAATGATGAATGTTTTGATTTTAAAGAGGCCCCGAAACACATTTTCAGTGCATTGTTTTGCCCGTTAGTTGCATAGAAGAAGTTATAGTGATGCAATTAGCATCGGTCGTACCACGTATACTCCTGTTTTTAATATTTTAATTAGCTCGCAAAAACAAATTCATGGCACTGACGGTGTCACCATACAGTGGCGGTTTTTAGCATCGGATATGACATCACGGAGGGCGAGCTTTATGATTGGGTAAAGAGTGAATATACTGCAAATTGTGTTAATAACTAGAGATACGTTTTGTCAAGTTTTTGTGTTCTATATTACATTAACAAAACCAACTTGTTTGCCCTAGATAAAAGCACTGTAAAGCAAGTAAAACAAAAATACACCACCAGAGGCTCAGGCTACTTTTCGCATCGACGGACTTTGCGCCTCTCTAAACATCCTACGACCTAGCACTAACACTTATGGGTACTCTCTATGTATCTGAGAGAGAGCGGCTTTGCAGAGTTGATCCAATCGAGCCATTGCACTCTATATGCATTCGTTTCAATCCCAAGGAACGATGCGTTCAGTTCACATTTAGCAGACAGTGCGCCTCGTCAGCTTGTGGAGGATCACCGGGCGGCGGCGCCAACGTTCCCGTCAACAGCGCACACTCCTTGCTCGCCGTGATCAACCAGCGCGCTAGGGGCGATGATTGGCGGTAAGCAGTAGCGGTACGCGCTATGCTAAATGTGTCTGATATCTTGCGCAGGCTGTCACACCGTCGCAGTATCTCGCGCTCAAGATGGGATCTACAAGTAAGGGAATGTCACTGATCAGTGTTCCCTTCTGCGCCGTCGTGGTGACGATGAAACATCGCTGGATCAGCTGGGCGTTCACATGGTTGTTGTAACCATGCAAACGGCGCCGCCAGTCTTGGCATGAACAAATTACAGAGAACAGGCAACCATGGAGTGTAAACTTCCGCCACGTGCTAAGATAGGCTGTTTTGATTGGTCGCACAGTGTGTCGTCATTGGGAGAGTAAAATGAGAATGGGAAGCTGCGCGAAAATAGAGTTGAGGGCAGCATTTTGTTTGCTTGTATTTTGAAATTTCTTCATTGAATAACCCCCGTTCCTATGCATCGATTCTCGTAATTCTTTTTGAGTCAGCATCTGTGAGACAAAGAATCCATCCGAAGTGTAACCGGCATCCGTTCAAGCGGTGTTTCGAAGCCCCTTTAAGGTATCATAACTAATAGTGCAGACAAGTCAAATGCCACTGACACCAACCATTAATATAACACCAAAATATTAAAAACATTTATCGCCGACAAATGAACAAACAATGCATAATGGCACAGAATTACCATGGGAAGATATGCAGTGCTTATGTTGTGATGGTAGAAGCAGTGCTTGCCCGTACTCCTCGGAAACCCTTACAGCCATTATTTGCCATGTTCCATCACAGCACAACCACTCTGTTACATGGGAGGTTTTGTATGCTGAAAATGCTCAACTGAAAAGTCCATGACTGTATCCATACTTCTAGAACTGGCCTGGCAAGCTATACCGGCAGACAACAGGCCTTTCAATGCATCATGACATTGTGGCAAAGGCTATTTTTAACCTATATGATACACTGTGTTGTGGACCCCACACGCTCTTCCGTCGCAAATGTCTAGACAAAAATTTTACGGCAGAAATGATTACCTCGCCTAAGAAAATTAACAGCCTGCTTTGCTCTATATGCAAACAAACACAGCACTGGCAGCCATATTTTTTTTCACTAGATAGAAAAGAACTCATGTGCATTTGTATGACTAAAGGGATGATAAAGGGCTGCTTGCAACACCATATCACTCCGCCTGAAGCACAGCCTTGACACTTCTCATTGATCCCCAATATCCACTACTTTGGCTTGCGAGGCTAATCACAACCACTGGGCTTCGAACTCAGCCTGCCATTCTGTTTTGTGTGAGCAGCTCATCACAGATGCTGTGCTTCATTAAGCGCAGCTGGTTTTCTGCTCCCATTCCTCCTCCTGGCTCAACAAATGCTTCTCGACATACTACACACTGTACCTCTCTCTGTACCTATCTCTGATCTCTGTACCTATCAGTGAGCGAAAGCACATATGCATACATGGCTATATTAGAGCACACTAAACACGTTCACTCTTGCTCAATCATTTTTTCCTCCTGCTGCTGCCCACATCCTACACAAGCAGCTGTAATATACTCTCCTTCCTTTCTCTTCCATTTCACTTGCTCCTACACCTCATGAAATTATGGCTGTCAGATTCTGCGAATTCTGGGGTAGGAATGCAGGTAACATTAGCTACGTTCCACTAAACATTAAAATGAAACACGAAGCTTAATGGGGCTTTGAAACACCTCCTGAGGGAGTACATAAATGCGCCGAATCACTAGATTCTTTCGTCATGAACACCCGAGCCAAATAATACACTTCTACACGCAGCAGAGAACCCACAATCACACACGAAAGTTGGAGAGTCCTTTCCAGCGACTTCTTCATGCTCGTGCCCTCCTCCGTCGCACACTGCTGCGTAACTCTGTTAAGAGATGGCTACTGGTTAGATTCATTCAGGCTTTACACAGCTACCATAGCCACGGTCAGTCAGCAGCATCACTCCAGTGGGTCAGGGAGCTCCACCCTCCCCCACCACCCCGTGGAATTCCTGCGATGGGGCCAGCAGTGCAGCGTCGACCTTTTTGAGTGTGCAGAATGCGACAAGAGAGGGAAAGGCACGAAGAAGACGCTGAGATTCAAATTTTGACTGCAGAGAACTCAGTACAAAACGCACTAAAAAATTTTCGCTGGCGGATATTTGTGAAGTGGTGTCCTTATTCATCACAGGAATAACGCACCTTTATTGAGAGGCCCTTTCAGAGCCCCTTTAAGCAACAATAAGGTCCTACTTACGCTGGACTGAAAGGAGCGCTGACTTTCATTTCCATCAATTACAGCCACCTGAGAGTCTCCATCTTCATTGGCATCAGTGCTGCCGGGGAATGTGATGGCTACTTGAGGTGCTCTCTGCTGTGCAGCATCAACATAATTATTTTCTGTGGTTAGCAAAAGATGAATTCTGAACAACTTGAGGTAAAGCTGTTCCATTGCTGCACTGGCGTCCACGACACCATAGAAAAGACGGTCGACGTTTGTCAAGGAACACACGTGAGCCACAAGCAGGTCCACCTGCATGACAAATAGTTGCACAGCCTAAATGACAATGCATTAGACACATACCTGCATGACAAACAGTTGCAGAGCCTAAATGGCAGTGCATTACACACATGCCTCCTGATGTAAAGTCACTGTTATCAAGAGAGCAGTATGCATACCTCCAACCACTAATTTTATGCAATATGTGCATTACACTACAGCACAGTATTATTTATCAGCTCTTCTGCTTTTAACAAAACGAAATCGAATTCACAATGAAGTGGGGTGCACGCACAGATTAGGCTAAGTCAACCAGGACAAGTTGGCTAGTCTGCCACTTACCCCATGATGACCAGCATCACTCAGCAGCGACAACAGCTAAAAGAGCACTTCATTTTCTTGCTGCATGTGCAGTTTACATGCTTAGCAACAACTCCTGATAACGCAAGGCACCTTGAACATCATATACAATCAAGAGAGCAGTAGCCACACTTTTTGCTCAAAAGACACTTTTTACTTTTCGTCAGGCATGTCAAGCAGCAGTCACAAGTCAACATAGGCAAGCTATTTAGTGCCGAGCATGGCAGCAGGGAACTGTGCATACAGACCATTAAAGGAGTACGGACACCAAATTTTAGTTGCATGTGTTCTTTGTAATGATACAAAAGACATTTCTATACATGAATCACCACACGATATTCACTTACAACCACTAAATAATTTACAACCAAATTTCTTTTCTCACCTATTCTGGTTTTAGTTTCAACAGCCAAACGATGGCTATGATATCAAAGGTCCATACAGTATGTCTCATGAAGCATGAGAAAAACTGCAATATGATCGCTGCTTCATCGTTTTAAAAAATTCACTACAGCGCTCAAGCCAGCCTGCCTGAAGAGCCGGAACACAACAAGTGCAGCAGCAGCAATTATATCGCAGTTTCTACACGTGACCTATACGGAGCTTTGACCATCATATCCATCGCTCGGCTGTTGAAACCGAATTCAAAACAGGTGACAGAAAAAATTCGATTATAAATTATTTAGTGTTTGCAGGCGAATACCACATGTTGATCAATGTATACTAATGTCTCGTGCATAATTACAAAAACACGCAACAAAATATGTGGTGTCGATACTCCTTTAACAGGCACCAGTTCATGCTGTGCACAATAGATGCTGCTACTAGCACCACCATCTCTGCCTTCTGGGCAACCGTTCAGTGTGCAATGCAAAATGTTGCCCCACGGCTTGTGTCCGCATGTCCAGCATGTTTTTAACTGCTGCTTGCCTCTGGATGTGCATTTAAATTTTAAAGCAATATGCAAAGAAGAGGGAAAAAAAATGTGCATTAGCTCAGCTAATCCAGGATATACAAGGCGAAAGCGAGATTGAGGTCTCCACTAACCCACAGAGCCAGCTGGGCGCTTTTCCTTTCGTGAAAATGAACGGCCTTTGCAAAGTTGCCAACGCCAATGAACTCTATGAATGCCGTCGGCTCACTTGTTTTGTTTGGTTTTTGAGGAAAGGAAATGGCACAGTAACAGTATCACATATCTTGGTTGACACCCGAACCGCGCCGTAAAGGAAGGGGTAAAGGAGGGAGGGAAAGAAGAAAGAGAAAACTGAAAGTTGGATTTTCGAGGAAAGGCGCAGCGCTGCGCCGTGGCGGCGGAACACCAGTGGCTCGGTGCTACTAGTGGCGCATGCGCAGTAGTGACTAGGGAGCGAGAGAATGAGAAACGAAAGGTCAGGCGACGGAGTCGGCGGCAGCCACCTGCGCCGTGCATGAAGTCACTCGTGCTCAGACACACGCCGGCTCTCGCGAAGCGTGGTGTTGACCAGCGTAGTGAAGCTTTTCGCTTCAAAAATTTCTGTTATCACTTAGCGGCAATGCCATGAGGGTGCTTAGAACGGGGCATACTCCCTAAATTCCTATGGCTTTCCAAGTTCATAAGGGGGTGGCAACTGAAGACAGATTTGTTTTCAATGACAATGTTTAAAAAATAACAGCACGGAAAACGGGGACTTTAAGGGTAGACAACACAGGACAAGCGCTGACTATCAACTAATCACCCTGATCAACTGATCGGGGTGTTTATATAATATGTCACTATAAACACCGATCAATTGACCAAGGAAATCGTAGAAGCCTACAAAATGAGAAAGAAACCAAGATTGTGCATCAGCAAACCATCCCTGCTCCTGTGCGACAGTGAGGTTGCCTATCTTGGCCCAACATAGCGCACGTGTCTTGTGGTTTTATTGTTTGGTTGTTGCCTGTTCGCTCATATTTGCCCATTTGCTGCGATTAAACTTTAGTTGAGAGTCAGCACTTGTCCTGTGTTTTCTACCCTTGAAGTCCCCGTTTTCCGCGCTTTTGTTTTTTAAATATGTATCACCAACTCACCCGCCTGGCAATTGTGTTGAATGACAATGTACCTGTAAGCTCAGTGGAATGCAAATATGTCACGTGGCCTTGCAAATAAAGGTTTAACTGAAACCAAGGAATTGTCCTGTGGTTCTGTGTCCTCTCTGTGTTATTTCGGTAGCAACCATGGATTCAGGAAGCCAGTACCAACTTGCCCAACTATATGCTTTAACAAATAGCATAATCCATTCGCAGCACACACTAATTTCCTGGGGGATGGTTTCTGTGAGGACAGGACATATATAAGTTACTGCATTTAAGAAGTGACAAGAGCAACCTATACCCAACGAGCCCATTTGTCTCAGCACACTACATAGCTGTGTGAAGTACTCGTAATCTTGTGAAGTAACCTACACCCAACGAGCCCATTTGTCTCAGCACACTACATAGCTGTGTGAAGTACTGGTAATCTTGTGAACAATCATCATCATCAGCAGCAACAGCAGCAACCCGACTGCGCCCACTGCAGGACAAAGGAGTCTCCCATATTAACCCCGACGTGTGCCAGCTGCAGTCACCCTATTCCCGCAAACTTCTTACTCTCATCCGCCTAGTTAACTTCCTGCTGCCTTCTGCTACGCCTGCTTTCTCTTGGAATCCAGTCAATTGCCCCTCACAACCATCCGTTATTTTGCCTTCACATTACGTGCCCTGCCCAAGCCTATTTCTTCTTCATTTCAACTAGGATGCAGTTAATCCACACTTGCTCCCTGACACTCTCCGCCCTCTTCCTGTCTCTTACTGTTGCACGTATCATTTTCCTTTCCATTGCATACTGCACAGTCCTCAATTCAAATTGAACTTTTTTCATTACCCTCCACATTTCTGCCCCATAGGCGAGTACCAAACAATAATATATACTGTGTGATGCGGGGTTCAGTCCCAGGGCTTTCTTGATGAAAGACTGTAAGCACTGTGCGATCCTCTGAGGCATTGCTTCTGCTTCCACTTCGTCGTCTTCTGACTGGGGTCGTGTTCACAGATGCGGTCTAGTCCGTTACAAAACCTCACCGCCGAAAAAAGAGCCATCTTGTCGACTTATGGGGAGGAAAGAACAAGCGGGTCATAGTACGGTTTCAGGCGTTCAACGTGGACAGTTATGAGGCCGCGGTGACAGTGGCCCAAAGAAGATGCAATGGGCTCAACAATATAATTCACTGGGGAGGTCTGTTGAACAAAATGGTAAGGGCCGTGGTAGCGGGAAAGAAGCTTCGTGGATAAACCAGGAGTGGTGGAGGGACCCAGAGCCAAACGAGAGAGTCAGGTGGATACAATGGGGCAGGGTCAATGGGTTGCCGGCTGTGTTTTTGGTGCCACCGGTGCAGAGTGGTGAACGAGCGGGCAAGCTGGCGGCACTCTTCGGCGTAATATATGGGCTGCGGAAAGGGGAGTAGTTTCAGAGAAGTCAGGGTTGTAGCGGAGAATGGCGTCCACAGTAGACGTGGGCTCGCGGCCATAAAGGAGGAAAAAAGGAGAGAAGCCTGTCGTAGTCTGCGTAGCCATATTATAGGCATACGTGACAAAGGGAAGGACTTTGTCCCAGTTTGAGCGAGCAGAGTCAACATAATTGGTGAGCATGTCGCTGAGAGTATGATCGAAACGCTCGGTAATGCCGTTAGTTTGAGGGTGGCACACTGTAGTGGATCGATGAACGATGTTGCATTTCTGAAGCAGGGCTTCAACGGCATTTGAAAGGAAAACACGCCCACGGTCACTTAGCAATTCATAAGGGCACAGAACCAAATGGTGAAGGATGAAAGACGCAACATCGTCGGCGGAGGCAGAGGTGACGTTTCCTCGCAATGCGTCAGATGGTCTACGGCAACGATCACCCAGCGATTGTTAGCTACATTGATCAGAAGGGTGTCATAGAGATCAATTCCGACACGGTCGAATGGTTGGCCAGGCCAAGGCAATGGCTGCAGTGGGGCCGTTGGGTGGGGTCTTACGGTGTTGGCACACAGGACATGAGTGGATGAAGTGACAAACAAAGCGGTACATACCGCACCAATAGTACCGTAGGCACAGGCAAGCATACGTCTTCAACATACCGGCTTGGGCGCAGTGGGTATCGGAGTGAAATGAGGCGCAAACGTCAGCATGGAGGTGTCGAGAAATGATCAGCAGCCACTTTCGCCCGTTGAGGAGGTAAATGCGGCAGTATAGGAGTCCATTGCGGACAGCAAAGTGGTGAGCTTAGCAGTGAAGCACCCGGGATGGAGGACGCCGAGAGGGAGTAGACATGAATGCGAGGACAGAGGCAATCCAAGGATACTTCTGCTGCTCGATGGGCATATCAGCGATGCCAAGTGAAGATAAATCAGAGGCACAGACGACGTCCGAGCGGGCAGCACATAGAAGCGGTGAACAGGAGAAGGCGTCCCCATCATGATGCTTGCGTCCAGAGTGATAAATGATGTGGATGTCGCACTCCTGGAGACGTAAAGCTGAACAGGCGAGATGGCCAGAGGGATCCCTGAGAGAAGACAACCAGCATAGGGCGTGATGGTCCTGACGACGGAAAACGGCCGGCCGTATACGTAAGGGCAAAATTTGCCAACTGAACTGAATTGAAGAAAGTTTATTTCCAGACATACAGGAAATGGGCCCCGGGCGAAAAGCTACAAGGGAGAGATGCTCGAGGCCCGGTGGAGGCAGAGCAGCAGCACATGAGCACATTCAAGGCAAACATACATATAGAGAATGAAATTATGTAGTATGGAAAACAGCAAGAACAGGAGAAATACTAGTGCTCATGAAACAAACTAGAATGAAGACCGTAATTAACGGCAGCAACGTGGCTGAACCTAAAATATAGTGGGTACTCCTGACAAAGCTCACCTAGGCAAAGAATAGAAAGTTGCATTGAGTGCGGTATTGATAAAACATAACTTAAACTCTTTAATGGTGGCGGTAAAGATGTTTGGGTTGTTTATGCTGTTGGGTTGGGTTTATGAAGTTTGGGTTATGCTCAAATTATGGCCAGACATTCCTTCTCAGTCACAGAATAGTTAGATTCCGCTTTAGTTAGCATACAGCTGGCATAAGCAACAACATATTCTGGAAATATGATTTTCAGTATAATTTTCTGTCAGTGCGTCAAGGGTCAAAATGGCGAAGGATAAGTGGAGAGACAAGGAGACGGTAAGGTATTGAATGCGGCGTCACCAGCGGGCAACCAGGATGATAAGTTCTGGCTGCTGGAGAGAAGCTGGGTTAAAGGTGGAATGATGCAGGCGAAATTGCGTATGAACCGGGGGAAATAGGACGAGAAGCCGACAAAACTTCAGAGTCCTTTCAAGATAGTCGGTTTGGGGAAACCAGTGAGAGCACGAAGTTTTGCAAGATCAGGAAGAACGCCATCATTGGAGACCACATGACATCTAAGACAATGAGCTTCTTTGGAGCAAAGTAACATTTTTTTCACATTCAGTTGGAGCCCTGCGTTGGCAAGGTACATTAGAACATGCTCAAGACGGTTTAGATGGAAAGGAAAATCTTTCGAAAAAAAATGACAATGTCATCTAGATAACAGAGACAAGTCTCCAATTTGAGCCTGCTCAGAATAGTATCCAGCACTCGCTCAAATGTTGCTGGGGCATTGCACAAGCCGAACGGCATCACTTTAATCTCGCACAAGCCGTCACGAGTGACGAAGGCGGTTTTAGATTGGTCGGCGGCAGCCATTGGCACTTGCCAGTAGCCAGAACGTAAATCCAAGAAGGAGAAAAGCTCAGCGCCCTGCAAGCAATCCAGCGCATTGCCTATGCGTGGCAAAGGATAAACATCCTTGTGGGTGATCTTGTTGAGCAGGCAGTAGTCAACATATAAGGGAATGGAGCCATCCTTTTTCCTCACCAGGACGACTGGAGAGGCCCAAGGTCTGTGCGAGGGCTGCACGATGCCGCAGTGAAGCATGTCGTCGACGTTCTCACAGTTGACGCGGCACTCAGTGGACGAGACACGATACAGACACTGGCGCAAGGGGGTGTGCGTGCAGGTGTCAATACAAGAGCAACGGCCAACGCGCGGCCCAAGGATGGCTGGGAAAAGTCAAAAGACGTATTAAAGCGTTGAAGAACGGCGACTAATTGGGCACGCAGAGCAGGCGGAAGGTCGGGAGCGATAGCACGCTCCAATATGTCGACGAGGAGCGAAGCGGTGGCAGTAGCACAAGTCATGGCATCAACCTGAGGAACAGCACGGTCACAGGAGACAACACAAGTGACTGCATTTTCGAAGGCTTCGACACAGCCCCGACATACGCCGCGGAGGACAGAGAATGGGCATGAAAATTGTTTGCAAATATAGACTGCGCAGCTTCCATCACAAATCGTGAGAACGGCGAAAAAGAGAACAAGGCATTGCGTAGAGGCTGTGGCAGGAGTAAATAGGACAGAGCAGTGAAAGGCAGAGTCACAAGTGAGGGGAACAATGGCAGAAGAAAAAGGAGGAATGTCCATGTCTTCAGCCACGAGTTTAGCAGGAGGGATAGGCAAGGTGCACAAAGAAGTGTCACAAAAGGGGGAGAGCGCAATTTTGGCACGGGCACAATCAATCACGGCACTGTGGGTCGAAAGAAAGCCGCAGCCGAGGATGACGTCGTGAGAACACTGGCACAACACAACAAACTCGATGGTGTATAAAACATCGTTGATGCAAACATGTACCGTGCACGCTGCCACAGGCTGGACGCGCTGGGAACTGGCCGTTCGGAGAGAAAAGTCAGGAAGCGGCATGGCCACCTTTCGAATCTTGCGGCGCAGGGCGTCACTAATGACGTACATAGCAGCACCCATATTGACGAGTGCTAAAACGTGGACGCCTTCAATAGACACTTGAATCACATTAGCGGGAGAAGACGGAGGATTTGAGTAGTTCACAAAAGACGCAGTTCTTGCCTCTGAAATTGCGGGATGTTAGTTTTCCTCGCAGACAGAGGCAGAGCATAGGAGATATGGTCTGGCATCGAGGAGAAGGCGAGCAACGAGGGAGGTGTGGTGGGCGAGCCGCAGACGAGCCAGAAGAGACATTGGGCAAGGGAGGCTCGGTCTTGTATCAGTAGGGAGGCATAGCAGCGTCAGAACGAAGCACACGCTGATGGCAGAGGCAGGCGACATGGCCTAGAAGCCCACAAGCATAGCAGATGGGGCCATTATTGGCGGTGCACAACACGTTGGCAGGGTGTCATCGACACCATAGAAACGACGAAGATGGCGGAGGCATGGGCAGTGGCGGAGAAAAAATAGGAGGGCTGGTGGGATATGCGACCGGAGCGAACGGTTGACGCGACTGAGTCAGGGCTTCAGCATAGGTGAGTAGCACAGTAACAGGAGGAGGTTGATGAATCGGTAGTAGAACTTCAGCGACCTGGTCTTGAATGACTTGGCAGATGGTCAGCACGATAGATGGCACAGGATTGGGAGCAGACCAGGCGGGGCCCCGAACGTGAGGCATAAGAGAAAGCTGACGAGTGACTTCTTCCCGGATGAAGGCTTTGACCTGCTGCAAGAACTGTGACTGGTCAGAAAGCGGAGCGCCAAGGGCCAAACCAGCAAGTTCCTCACCAGGCACCTCAGATCAGCGCATAGAACCACGTTGCTTCCATAATTCATCACAGCTTTGGCAAAGCCTAATGACATCGGCGACGGATGTGGGATTCTTAGCCAAGAGCACTTGAAAAGCATCATCGGCGATTCCCTTAATGATGTTACTTACCTTGTCGCCCTCTGGCATGGACAGTTTACACGCTTGCACAAGTCAACAATGTCCTCGATACAGCTTGTGAAAGATTGACCAGTTTGTTGAGTGCGGGAACCGAGACGTTGTTCGGAGCGGCACTTTCGCACTGCGGGGCAGGCAAAATCATCCACAAAGCTCGTTTTGAAGGAGGACCACATTGGGATATCAGCTTCGTGGTTACGAAACCAAAGATTGGCACTTCACAGAATCGACCCATCTGTTGTAAGTGCTGACGCACTCATAGGAGGCCAGCCCGTCGTCAACGTCACGGTCACCTGTACTACTGACTGAAGTTAGCCGGGTCGCGCTGCCGTTGCGCACAGAATGGTGGGAGGGACAGGCGGCGATGCCTGGCTGGCACTGTCTTGCATCGTGGCCGGTGATGGTAATGTATGGCTGCGAAGTTCCAGGATGAGGACGGGGACCAGGAGAGACCTCCACCAAATGTGATAGAGGGTTCAGTGCCAGGTGGTATGATATGCGGCTGGTAGAACTCAGTGCCTAAAAAACAGTTCACAATCGGGAATAATTATAGAAAGAGGGCCCAAACACTACTACTTCCACAGCCTCTGCAGCGATGCCTGTTATGTATGAAATGGAGTATAGGTCATTTTCAGCGAGATAGATCCAATACAGCGAAAAACTGGTGTTTTTCGAAAGGTGCAGATAAACATCAGACAGCACTGAAATTTCGCAACGTATGATTTTATATATTTCCCCCGATTCCAGCTGACTACGTAAACAACTTTTAAACTCAACTGCAAATTTTTAGTCCTACTTTTGCCAGAACATAGCCCTTTGAGCAACATGCATGCATAATCTTCCTTTTAGTGCAAGACAAAATAATATCAGTGCAATTTTCACAGTGCTAAGTGGCAAGAACTTCTTCTTTAAGCCTGCACACATTACTCTAGTGGCCAAAATTCCTAGCCCTTGAAAGCACACCCTTAGATCATACCATAATCATAATTTACACATCTTGAGCAACAAATTCACTATAAGTGTTAAATGCTGAACTGATAAAAATATAAAAAATTCGTAGTATGCTGACTGGTTTATCGACAAATTTGGGCCAATCCAGGCAGTCAAAAAGCGACATGTAACTGAGGTGATGAAAAACCTTCTGCAGCACCAATACATCATTTGCATATGTGAACAATGCTTTTAAACTGCTGCCCACCAGTTCATTATCCTGCACAGAAGCCCAAAGAGTGCCTTTCAGGAGTTTTTGGCAGCCACCAAAAACTAAAGGCCTGTTTTTATCACACCACGGGCACCATGAAAGAGCGCAGAGCATAACTTGCACATTGTACACCAGTAAAGGTGGTGATAAGCAGATGAACAATTGACTGCTCTAGGTCTCAAACGTGGCGACTACAATGACAGCAGTGCAAACTGAATAGCAACAAACATGTCATTGAAGTCAACTCTGAAAGGGCCAGGAAATCAGCCCCAAAAATGCTGAATACTGTAGCAGTGCTTTGTGAACACCTGATGGACTAGCAGAATTAAAGGGAAGCTGAAATGGTTTTGAAATCGCATGAAACGCTGTGATTGGGAAGAAAGGGCCTTGAAAATCATGTGTGTAAATTTTTTCCCCATTCTATCCGCAAACAGAGCTGCAATCGCTTCTTAAAAATCCGCCGCCGGCACGCCCTCGTCGCTTCCGGAAGCACCGGGGGGAGGGTACGGCAGAGAGGGATAACTGGCGGAAGTGACGCCATTCACGGGGAGTTGGCCGGCCGTCCGGCTGCGCTTGCTTCGCTGCGGCCCGCGCTTTGGCGAAACACAGATCAACGTAATCTTCTGCCAGTGCCGTTTACCTTCTCTCGTTCAGACGTAACGTGTAATGCTTGAAGCCTGTATTTAAACCAGTTTTGGCATGGTACTTCCTTTGACCAGCGCTCAGCACACAGCTGGGTAGAATCCGTCGGTTGTTTTTCCCCAGCCTCTTCCGCGTTAACCATAAAATCTGGTGGCACGCAGCATGCCGAAACTGCCTGCACAAAATATGTGCATGAATATTTCTCTTTTCGTTATACTACTTTCTTACCTGTTTGTAAACTCTTTGCCTTTTCCAGCTGGTTCACATTCACGCTGAGCTAAGGCCACTTCCAGCACTGTCCTTCAGGCACACAGTCGAACTTTTTTGAGCTCTATACGCACTGTGTGCCTTTTTGCTTTTTCCTGATTGCTTGCACCTCATGGCAGCACAAGCAATTCTCTTAATCTTTAATCAGCGCGCAACACATGCAGCTGCACCTAACTGAACAAAAAACCAATTATATAAGCCTAGTATACTTGAGCAAAGCAAACATTTGCATTCATGAGAGCTTGGTCATGGCTGACGATCGACAATGGCACCAGAATTCATGCAAATTTGTCCTTGAGTTAGAACGGCAAAGTCGTCGAGCAGCGGTACGCATATATCAGCCACAAGTAATTCTGTTGGTTATCTCGATACGCAACAGCAGCAACTATATCTCGCAGCACACTGGTTTTGATGAGCAGCACTGCGAGCTCCGAAACGCAGCCATAATTATTGTTCAAAAGCGTGTTCAGCATGCAAAAAAAAAAACAACGTACGGGGGTAAGTGGAGAAGTTTCATGGTTGAACAGTAGCCCGAACATGCGACAGGAGGAAAGCGCACACGGTAGCTTCCTCCCGGTCGCCTTGTCTCTTCGCGCTGCAGTACAGCAGTGAACCCACTTCAACTCATCCAGTTTGGCATTCTTTTGTAGTTCTAAAAGGCCTTCGGGAGTGATTAAGCAAGTAACTATAAATAAATGAACAAACAAAAGCTTTACCTCGCGCGACTCGTGTAAGCGTGCTGGTGATCTGATTTAGATCATGTTTACAGGCGTTACAAGAAGTTGGTGGTCAGGCTTTTATGCAGCAGCGGTACAAAAAAACGCTTTGGTGCAATTTACTTTTTTTTTTTATTGCCACTTGCACCTACACAAAAGATATGCACGCGCATGCACCTACGCAAAACTTACGTATCAGTCGAGATTTGGTTTTCGTGTTACCCTGGTAGAACGTGAAAGGCCCATACTGGGTTAACGGAATTTCCGCCTTGCAGGCGCCGCAATACAGTCGTTTCTCTATTACTTAGCTTCTTATCAGGCGGTGGCACCAGTTTTCTGTTTAGTCTGTAGTTCTCAACGATTTTGGAATAGGTTTGCGCGCGCTCGTCCAGGTTCCGACAGTCTGGCGGTTTCACGGTTACCCGGAAGCAAAGAATATGGGAATGCGCCGACTACCCCGGAGTCGACGAAGATATTGATAGCAGAGAAAGCTGGGAAACCCTGCTGCGCAGCAAAAAACCCACTCGGCAGAAACAAGCCAATGCGCCTGGCGGCTGATGCTGCGAAGCGATAAAATCTCTTTGTTAGCCTTTAGTCACAGGCTCCGGCCCCCGCCCTCCAGGCCTGCGTGCTGAGAACGGCGAGTAGTAAGGGGCCTCCATTTCCAGTGGAAATAAAAGCTGTCATCCACCCATCCATCCAGTCGAGATTTCCAACACGTGAACATGACGCGACTTGACATTCGCTGCCAGCGCACTCTGCGGTGTTGTTGGTTCCGCCGTTTTCTGAAGCTGCTGATGGCTCGAACATGCATGGTGAAAGTCCAAACTGTTCAACACTGCTTGAATTATCCATAATTTCTAAAACGTAGTACTTAAAAGCCAACTGAAGCAACGCGCTACGCAGCAACGCCGTCGGTGCCAGCCGGAGATCCCCGTGGATGACGTCACGACGGTCCCGACCAATCGCGGGCAAGAGCGGCGTTCGCTCGGTGCCCTGAGGCGATGGGACGCGTTTTCTTCTAAAAAACAGCTTATTGCGTTTATTTCCACTCTTTTTGAATGAGACATTCTTTTTCAGCGGACTAAAAGCTATAAAATGACGTAGAGAACTAATTTTTTTCGAAAAGTGCTTCAGCTTCCCTTTAAATGTTGCTCAGGAGCTACACGCGGCCCATGTGTCATATTTCATTATTAACAGTGATGGTACTTGCAGCCATTGGCAACTGAATTCAAGTTGACACAAAGAATAAAGCCATCCTTCATTTCTTCAGGAAATTGTTATTGAACCACGATTTGGAATTTTTACCGCAAACAAAATAATATGACCTCAAAATAGGGGTTGGATTTTTTGGTTAAAAAAAAAGATAAACATACTCGAAATTGATCTCCTGAAATTATATTTTAAATAAGAAAGGTCAGTATCCTTGAGATATATACTACAGCCATTTATTCTACAGCCAGAGATATATTCTACAGCCAGGCTATTGAGCACAAGTTACAAATGACCACAATAGACAAAGTACGAAAGCCAGGAGCGCAATGAGACAACAGGATCGTTGCATTAAGTGCCGCAGTTGTGCATTCTGAGGCACTGCTCCGTAACTTTAGACACATGCCGAGCACACACTGCAATGTTTCACTGCCACGTCAAGCTTCGTCTACTCACTGACTGCCATCACCTTATTAGACCCATTACTTGATATCAAAAGTAATCAACAACATTTTTAGTTGTGCCTTGACAACACATAGCCATGCACAAGCGTCCCCAACAAATGTCACGTGATGGCTTCCGTCAGTGCTGGACGGGACTTCCATCACTGCAGTCATCATGTGTACTGCACGCTCACAGTCCCCCTGGCTCCTCCTCGGTTTCTGCTGCAGTCACCTTTTCTTTTTTTTCCAATCCGAAGCTTTTTCTTGTGAAGCATCTGTTCTTTTCACAGTTCATTCCGTGAGTGATAGAATGAGCAGTTTATCTTCATTTACCACCCCCTGACCCCCAAGCCAGATGATGGTTTATGGTTTAAGGGCATTTAACATCCCAAGGCGACTCAGGCAATGAGGGACTCTGGAAATTTCGACCACCTGCGGTCCTTCAACGTACACCGACATCACAAGTACATGGGCCTCTAGAATTTCTCCTCCATCAAAATGCAACCGCCACGGCTGGGATCAAACCTGCGTCTTTCGGGTCAGCAGCCAAGCGCCATAAACACTGAGCCACTGTGGCAGCTCCAAGCCAGATGAATTTATTCCTATATGAAGGTGAATAGACAGAAAGGCCTAGTTCCATTTCACAAGTGTATGTGTCCGTAGCTCTTCCTGCTTTGCTTTCACTTTCACAGCGAGAGTTGTAGAAGCTTTGTACAAACCATTTAGTAGAAGCAATTAACGGGGTTTAACAGCAACAATATAATGGATTACGTGCAATACATTAGGTGGACACCACCTCCACGTATCTCAAAAAGTTATTGAGTTGTCCACCGACCGAAGGGGCCAGTTATCCTTCTTTCCTTTCATCAAAACCAATAGAGTCTAAACCCTCTGTTGTTTTTGAGAAAAGGAAAGACACATAACTGCCTCACTTTGAAGGTGGACACCACCACCACCTCACAGCCTGAATGAGATGTCCACTGACCCAGTGAGCCAGTTATGCACCTTTCGTTTCCTCAAAACCAACAGAGGGTTTAGACTGCGAATAAGACAACACTGGGAACTAGACTACAGGATGTGTCCAGAAAGTAATGCAATTTTATTCGTAGACAAATTTTTTCAAGATATCATTACAAACGTTTAAAATTCTTCGAAGCCTTCTGGCATCTACACATTTTTGCCAGTGACTCTGCCATGCACTGTACGCATGCGTACAGGAAACTCGTTTAAATCCTTTGTCACGGCGGTTTGGATCGCTTTGATGCTGCCAAAACAGACTCCTTTCAGGGCGCTCTTGATTCTCAGGAACAGGAAAAAGTCTGCCGTAGCCAGGTCAGCACTATGGGGGGCTGGGGCAGCGTCGCCAAGTTGTGCTTGGCCAGGAACTCTAGCACACGCAAAGAAGTGCAGCTGGGAGCGTTGTCATGATGCAACTGCCAGATATCAGTGATCTCTTTTCACGTTCGGAGGACCCTTTTTCTCAATCTCTTGAGCACATCCACATATTTACGATGTCATGCATGGTGGCTTTTGGAATACTGCGTCTACTATCATCTGCACACTCATTTGACGGTCAGTGTTCAAAAGATCACGAACACAAGACACATTTTCACCACTTTTGCTCTTTGATGGCCATCCAAAGCGGGATTCATCATCGATGTTTTCCTGACCCACCTTAAAATGCCTTCAACCTCCTTGAAACTTGAGAATATGACAAAGCAGATTTTACGTAGGCTTGCTGAATCAATTGGTAGGTGTGGAAAGACTTATCGAGTTTAGCACAGAACTTGAATCGTGTGCTGTTGTTCACGTGCAGATGCCATTGCACGTCATGACACAAGTACTATCAGTAAGTACACAGAAACAGCAATCCTGATGCTCCCAGATCTTGGAGCAGACTGTGCTAGGCCGTGATGAAAAGCTGAGTCCCTCGCTAACCCAACCAATCTAAGCGTGGTAGGACCGATAGCAGCGCCCGATAGCACACCTTGTATTTGTTTCATGCAAGCAGGCTTTGAAGTCCATGGAGTGTGCCGGGAACATGATCAAACCGTAGACCATAAAAGGAAGAACGTCAAGTATGCACATGAGCATATAGACATGAAATGTGAAAATGGGCCTGCCACTCCAGACCTCTTGGTCGCTAATGCCAACCAGCTTTCACTGATAAGCGCTACGCCAGTAAGCTTAGATCTAATAATTTTTCTTGATTATTTAACTTATGCACAACCTAGCTTTTAGATAAACTTTTTACTTTTCTATTTTAAGGCTTGATAATTTAGCTTTTACACGACCCGTTTTTCTTATGGCAACAACGTACACTTGTGCATTATCACTGGTACATAGACTTCTCCTACTAGCAAACAAGCCAAGAGAAGCTATACCAGAGTTCTGACCAGGCAGGCATGCCACATAATCATCAAAAGAAAAATAATTCATCTATGGGAAATGATATTTGTCTAAAAAAAAACTAGGAAATTACGTGCTCCAATAAAGACTAAAGTATGCCAGATTTTCAAAAAATAAAAACCGGAAAGTCCAACCCTTAATTACAGATGATAAAATTTAGTGAACTATTCTTTTGCTAGGTGAATTTTCTGAGAATGACCATGAAGATACATAAGAGGCCCAAGAAAAGAAAAAAGCTGCAATAACATATGCCTATTACAAATTGAGAACAATTTTCATGGTGCAAGGAGTGGATTATTATGCAGTGATTAGCAGTTATTCCTCAGAACCTTCACCACATGCTTCCTACACTGATGTGGCTGATCAAAGCAAAAAAGTTGAGAAAGCTTCCAGAATATAGAAAACAAAGGTCTTGCATAACTAGAATAAAGCCAATAATGGTCAATTACCTGCAGCACTTTTTGTTTTGAGCAGCAGTATTTTTGACATTTCTCATGAAGACATGGTTTAGATTCTCTGCCATCAAAAAAGTTTATATCGAAAGCAGGAAACTGGCACCTGCACTAATGTTACACTGCCTGAAATGCAGAACTTGCCCTAAATTCTTGCCATAGAAATGGTGCAAAAGCTTCATTTCCAATGGCCATGTAAAAATGAAACGCGCATGTGCACCCTTGGTCTCAATGCAGCAGAAAAAAAGAAGTTAAAATAAATGTGGCTATCCCTTTTGGCACTGTACCAAAAGTACAAATCAGATGAGCCTGCTCCAAGGCCACATGTTTTCAGGCCTCCCACGTGAAGTAGTTCCATGCTGCAATTGTTTCAAAGCCTTACTGTGAAATACAGACCCAAATGGATAAGCAACACACCACTGCACTTCAGAACGAAGCCTGTTAGCCCCACTTATCGAACACCACGTTAAATGTCATCTCACGCATTCCAAAACAATGCCAAAGTTTTCATTCGAAGTACCTGGTTGACAGTATTTGCATCCAACCATGCGCGGTTGTATTACAGCAAGGACTTACCCCTTTTACCATCTGCTCCAGTGTGTTCACGATAGTGTCCTTTTCTTCATGAATTTTTTCCAGGCGTCTTTGCAACTCTTGCTGCCTGCTCGTGCACGCCAGGAGGCTCGCCTGCCTACTCTGCAAACTCTGAAATTAAGTTGAGAAAGCGCGATTAGACCATAAATACCGCTGTCACAATCCAATAACTCTGGCCAGCCAAACAAAATGGGCGTGACACCCGCCAACACGTGCGAGTCGGAACACGTAATCAAACTATAAAAGAACAGCACAGCAAAGCCGCTTTTCATACGCACATGGCTGGACACTCTGGCAGCACTGCACACTTTACACGGCAATTTAAACCGAAGAAAACGCAAGAATAAGTGTGATCAAGTGCTTACTTTTCACGCTCACTAGCTCCATTTGTTCTTTCACAGGCGCTAAATCAGTACCCCATTACAGCCTTTAGTTATTGATTTTACTCTAGCGCTATTTAATTTGTCTAGCACGATTCTTATTCTTATAATGTATTAAAGTTGGGCAGCTCGGGCGCTGGGAAACTTGCGTCAGAGTTGCGCGAGCTTCGAACGATCAAAACGAGCACGCAAGCGACAGCGGCTTCAAATATTAATCCTGCAGTTTCAATAACATTTCTGGCACTAAATGGGCAGAGAAAGTACTAACCATTGTCAAACGTCAGGGGGGACAGCCGACACGCGTAAACGTATTGGCTCCCACCCGAAAACAGCACAGAATCAACTGCAAACAATACCACATACAGCCGCTCCTTTATGGACCTCCTTCACACCGCGACGTCACGAAGATGCGGTGGCGCTGATGTTAGCAGCGACTTTCGCATGGTAGGCAAAACAGGTTACGCTTGCCCGTGTCTACCGCAGCTGCCGCAGCTACCGGCGGCTGCTTCAAGCCTGTGCACTGCAGAAGCAGCATGTATTGACCAGCTGCGTCACTGCTTGATCCGCGTAGTAGCATAAAAAATATTAAATTAGCCTCGATAGGTTTCTCGCGCATAAATGGCGCATTCGGAAACTGGCTAACAGGCATTGGGCCACTGTAGTAAAGCGCGAAGTCTGGGAGTCGATAGGCACTGCCACTCAATGCACTTATAGCATGCAAGTTACTGCGTTCATTCACCAGAACTTCAGGATAGTAGGCTGATAATTGCTCAAGGGAAAAAAAGACATATGCAGCTACACACGTACTTATCACCTTGAGCCGGAGTGCACGGGGCGCCGACAGGTTCACTCGCCCCCAAGGAATGCGTTTTTTGTTAATAGCACACCATGTTTTAATGGCGCGTTTTATTACATTTAATATTTACTTGAAACTGTTTCTTGATATGACGACGTAATTATTTCATTCGAGTAGAAAGAAGTCTGGTAAGTTGTGTCAATCTTGCGCGGTCGTGTTAATTGGTGTGCTTAGAATAGCGTACCTTAAGTGTGCTAAACGCCATATGCTTTTTCACTGCATCATGCATGTGTCATGTTTCATGAGGTAGTACATGATCGCGAAGCTTGTTTGGAAAGAAGCAGCCGCAGGCGTGCTGCTAACAGACACGTGACGAGATTGAGAGGGGACGAGGCAATGAAAAGTGTTTTCGTTATTCATGCATGCGATATGTAACTAAACTTGGTGCAAATATGGAATTCCTACGCTAGTTTCAGTAATTCCTTTTATTTATAGCTATACCTGGTGCAGTTCTGGGTAATTATAATTAACACCGTCAAGTCCCCCCAAGGTCTAAATAATAGAGTAGATAGTGCGCAGTTTTTTTATGCCAGCATATACATAAAGCCCTGTTCTGTACGATGACGCGATTAGTTCTTTTTCTATATGATCAGTACTTATGCATGCATAGTTACATGAAAACGTTTCTTACAAGAAATAACTAACACAGTACTGCACGTGTAGGGAAAAAAATCGAGATTTATTACGCTCCACAATGTCTCAGGAACAGTTTGCGACAAATGAAATCATTTGATTTTCATGCGAATTACGAAGGTGAGTGATCCAGTCGCAGAAAATGTGAGAGGTCACAAAACGAACCTTAAAGTTTATTCCCTCGTTTATGGCATCTTCGCTTTCGCTTTGGTCAAAGAAATGCGGCACTGAAACCAAAGAAATTACTTCACAATTTTTGACGACCACACTTCTAAAAAGCGTAATTTATAAATTTGTACTCAAATTTTGCTATAATTTTTCGTCACGAAACTAGACTTCAGGGCTAGGAAAGAAAATAATTCTAGAAATCAAAAATTTTCACCAAATCGAAGAGCTTAACAAGAGGACAAGTCGGCCTGGCTGGTGCGTGGTCATGCGGCTAAACAGAGCGCTAAGCTAGACAAGAGATCAGGGACACTACGCTGTCCCCACTTTTCGCACAGCGCGACACGTACGTATGTCAGCAGACGATGAGCGCATGTCTGCTCCGACGAAACAAGGCCAGCACTTCCCCTCACTATTGTCCCGAAGTAAAATCATTCCGGCTAGTGCAGAGTGTCAAAACTTGTTTTATTCAATGCCTAGCGGATAAATAAACGGCAGGAACGCTTTCTACATGTTTACTACTAACCATATATACAATACAGTGGCAAACTATTTCTCTTTATAGGCCGCACGTGGCCAACGGAGCTCGTGTACTTCAACAAATTACTAAGTTGGAAGCATCGACCATTGCTATGATTCGCAGAAACTGGAAACGCGCCTACAAGCCTTGAAAACCCGCGCTCAACACCTATCCGCGACGCCACTCCCCGACCTTTTGCCTACCACGAGCTCGCTAGCTACTGCAGCGCCACCTCATTTGTTTACATTCTGTGCGTGGGGAAAAGGAGAGGCGTATGGGAGCCGGCCGTCGGGGCTAGTACGGCCTTGCGCCGCCACCGGAGTAGTATGCCCTTCGCATCACAGTCGCTCATAGAAACGAAGACCGTTCGCAGCTGTTCTGTCGCGGACTTTTCTACTGCGTTCATGTTGTTTCAACTGCAATCAAAACTTCTTTAAAAGGGAGCTCGGAAGCTCTTGTCGCCAAGGGTAACCGGCCCATTTCAGTCGTGTCGTTTGCGGCTATTGCTTTGCAAAGCGCTCGCGCGTCGTCTGCTGCACTGATATGACAGCGCGCGCCTGCTTGAATCCAATTCGTGAAAAATTGATCTGTCACCTTTAAGTTCGCTTGTCTGAGGGTCGTTATTTGAAAACAGTGTTTGGCAGCAGCTAATACTGAAAGTTTGGGCGCTGAAAAAGCTCTGTTGCGTGCTGTTTACTCATGTAACATACGACGCAAGCCGGAAGGGCATAGTAGCACGTAAAGCCGTTAGACTGCTTCCAAAGCGATACCTAATCCCGCGTTTCCTTCTTAAAGTTTTTGAGAGTTATCATTGTCGCCACCGAAGCCACAGTTGGCGCCAGAAAATGTGGAGCTGTGCCATGTGGTTTCACCATTTGATCGTCCGCGCACTTTCCTGCAGCACTAGTACCGTTTCTCGAGTCGCCGTGTTGGCGCTGAACTTGAGCGGTACGGGCGAAAAATACGCCCTGCTGTCAGTGCCATCAGTTATGCAACGTGAGGCGCTGCACCATCTGCTTGAAGATAGCGCTGCGCGGACTACCTAAGCGCAACGGGTCTAATCCTTCTTTTAACTTTCTATCTCCCGCATTCCTTCCCCTTTTTTCAACTTATGCCTCATGGTACACTTTTCGAATAAAAAAAAGATATATGGGTTCATGCATTCAATATCGGTGCGTTGTGACTCAAAACTTACTCCAACTCGAAAAAAAAAGCATTTATTGTGGAGTCCCACTCCCACATGGCAGTAAAGCGTATGCCACTCTCACAGTTTCGCGTACTTTCGCGAAAGGGGCTACTTTGCAAAATGTCTAACTGCGTCACGCTTGTCAGTCACATTGAATGCGTAGTAGCAGAGGGGCGGCCTCAGGAAACGAACCGGTTCATGAGCTTTTTTTTTTTTCATGTGCTCCTTGCTGCCATCACTCTTGTACTTCAGCAACTTTAATAATAATAATTGGTTTTTGGGGAAAGGAAATGGCGCAGTATCTGTCTCATATATCTTTGGACACCTGAACCGCGCCGTATGGGAAGGAATTAAGGAGGGAGTAAAAGAAAAAGGAAGAAGTGCCGCAGTGGAGGGCTCCTCGGAATAATTTCGACCACCTGGGGATATTTAACGTGCACTGACATCGCACAGCACACGGGCGCCTTAGCGTTTTTTCCTCCATAAAAACGCAGTCGCCGCGGTCGGGTTCGAACCCGGGAACTCCGGATCAGTAGTCAAGCGCCCTAACCACTGAGCCACCGCGGCGGGTCTTTGAAGCACAAATTTAATAGCTGGAACAGCGTGCTCTACGAATGTGGTGAGAGGCTTCTGCAAGGTCTGACCTTCCTGCAGGGCGTGGTCAGCAAAAGCTCTTATTGTGTCGAGAACGAAGAGAAGTTGATCTAACGGGTAGAGCAGCCCATCTCGGTCTTGGCTGCGGGTGAACTGAAGGAGTGGCTGGTTGCTAACCGGCTTCGTACGCAAAGTAAGGCAGTTCTCGCAATCCATATGCTCGCCGACAACTCGTGCAATGTAACCGCCCACATAAGCGGTAGCCGAGTTCTGGAGCGATGGCAGGTGCTGTGGCAAAATTGCGATAGTAAGCCACTGGAGCACCAATCTTTCTCCCATCAGCCTCGGCACTGCTTGCACAGTCGATGTCAGGGGAGGCTTTGGAGCTGAAGTAGAAGTTGGTTGCGCAGAAGAAAGGAGATCAGCGGGTATGAGCCTTGACATCGAAGCACATTCTTTGAGGGCAATATTGGATGCTGAATTAGACGCAGCGATCGTGGTCTTCAGTAGCTTTCCGAGACCCGACAGTGCAGCCCGAACACCCAACATGTCGTGTGGGGACCTGCCCTGCAGCCCCCTGTGATTGCTTTCCCGCGAGGCACCGTGCAGCAGCAGTCTCACCCCGAGGATGAACGCATTCCCTTGTCAGAGAGGGCGCCAGCATCGCTGCGGGGGAGACTGCCAAAGCCCGCGCGCGGGAGAGGGGGCTTCGGCTAGGATCGTCGGCACGGGCGGACGTGTCGCTCGCGGCTCCGCTCTTCGCCGGCGGGGCGAGGAAGCGACGGGGAGACAGGCTCCCGTACTCGTCCCGTCCGGCCTTCGGAGTATATATCCCTTGCCCTAGCGCGGGCGAACATTCGCTCGGAACCTTGCTGGTGAGTCGGACGTCCTCGATTCATTAGCGTACCTTGTTGCTAGCTGGCGTTATTGTTTCTGTAGCAATAAATGCCTGTTTGTGTCAGCCAATGTGTCGCTCCTTTGTTCCCCCAGAGCAAGGCCCGCCGTGGTCGGCGAGCGCTCGGTAGCGTACGCGATCACGGGGTGGGGTCCGGGCGGCTTTGAACCGTGTCAGCCGCGATTTAACATCGGCGTCTATGGCACGGACCGCATAAACATCCCATTTTTGCTCTTCGTGCCATTTCACAAGTACATGTGGCATTTTGCAACAACGAGAGTGGCTGGACTACAACGAAACCGTTCTAACTCTACCTTCCGAAGAATGGCTTGAAAAAACGCGGCAAAGTTAGAATGTTAGCCACAATCACGTGACGACGGTGACGTAGCTGTCTGCGTGCGGGAGTGGGGAGGGGTTGATGCGCAGTCACATGACGAGAACTGTGGAGTAGGAACTGCCGTACCGGTTCTGGGAGCTCAGAGCGTCTTTTTTTCTTCTTTTTTTCATTCAAGAAGGGGTGGTGGGAAGGCGAGTGAGCTTTCTTCTCTCAAGTTGTCTCTGCGCCCCCCTTTTTAAGCATACATAAGCTCCCGCACGCACTCGCTTCTCGTTTTTACTGTGAACAAGGCTCCGGTATGGGAGCCGAAACGACTTTTGTGTGTTCTTTTCTTTTTTGTGCTGGCGTCTTCAATGTCACGTTTCATGATTCACCCCGACCAGACCAGCTTTCGTCCAACTCTTGATTTCAAGTTGTCCACTGTAAGAGCAGTGGGAGCATCTGTCCCGTGCTGCCAAGAGTAGTTATTCCTGTTCCTTGGAAGAGATATCTGCGCGGGGGGAGGGGGGGGGGGGGGGCTTTGCAACCTGTTTGCAATTAAGGATCCGAGCTGCTCTCTAGAACAAAGAAAGTTCTTCTGCGGTGTCACTATTGGGGGAAACAGGCTATAAGAGAGAGTGGAGCCGTGTACACTTTCATGCTATGTATTCCGGCTCCCGCTTTCCATTCGCAACGATGTTCTCCAGTCTCCCAGGCAAGCTTCAGAAACGCACCGTCACCGAACAAAAGCCTCTCGCATGCGTTTCAGAGGCGTCGATGTGACGGGCCCTGTTCTTCAGCGGGCCCGCGTCCACAGCCAGTCCAGTCCAACCTAAGACACGCGCGCCCCCTGTGTGTGTGCCGAAAAGAACCTGTAGGTCGAAAGCACGGTGTAAGAATAACATGGTCGAAAGCTAACAGCGATAACAAGAAAAGCAACAGAGCGGAAGATGCGCAGAAGGATATACTTCAAAGGGAAGGAAAAGGAGGGAAGGGGTAGAAGGGCGGCTGTAACCACGCAGAAGGAGAAGACTGGTCGGTCTGGCAGTGATGGAACCAAAGAATCGAAAAAAGTGGAGATAAGGGAAAAGGAAGGAAGATGTGTGGCTATGTTCTACGGCACACAATGAAAAATGAAAAAAAAAATAAGCAAAAGACGGAATAAACGTTTATTGTAAGAGGTGCACGGCGAGGGGAACAAGATACTCTGCGATACTCTGCCATCGGCGGAGTGATGCGTAAATAAAAGTTTCCACGAGTATTTTTAGGTCCGCGGGCCTAACTACGACTGAAACTATTTATTGACAGAAACCTAAAAAAACACAATAAAAGCGTAAGCGAAGCCTCCGCGAGGCTGGCTGAAAGGCACTCCCCGCGTTGGTTGACTCGTCCTAGCTTCATCGTTGAGTTAAAAAAAAAGGCGGGAGCCGATTTAATCCGATTTAAATTAAAAAAATCGGCCACACAGGACGATAATTGAATTGAGTATCTAACGCTCGGTACGTGTAGATCGAGTTCCCGCGGTAAAAAGATGAGTTCAGATTCTTTTTTAGTCCACATTTAAGTGATCGTTGCTATAATTTGCAATTAAAATAATTAGCAGTGTTTGTTTTTGTTACTCTCGTTGGGGCATTTATAGCATTCCTACAGCAGTGAACATTGAACAGTGTGTCTAATTTTCGCGTCGCAATGCTAGCTGTCTGACAAGAGCCTAATATTAGGTCACCACCAAGAACAATATTGCATTTGTAATGATTCACAAATTCAAGAAGAGAATCCAGAAAAGAAAAGAAAAGACTCGTATTGCCAGAGGGAGGGTGCGAGAGCACGCATAAACACATATGAGCGGAATTTGAGCGTGTCTCATAATGCGCTTTTACAGCACAAAATTTGTCAAAAAGCTCACATTGTAATTTATTTTTGACCGACAGCGATACGCCACAACCTCGTTTAACCTGGCGATTCAAGCAATAGCTCTTGAAAATTAGTATATGTCAAATGCCTCATCCACCAGCTGTGCAACCATGTTTCCGAAAACATAAGCGCACTATTCGGCAGCCTAACTTCAGCTACAAAACATTCGATATCATATTGTTTCCTTCGTCCTGAACGCAGGGTAAAATTAACCATGCTTAAAGATTGCTGAGAATTCTCGCAAAGAAATACGTGATCCGATGTACAGAATGGGCTTTGCAGAAAAAGAGCCATTCGAGACTAAGCGTATTTAGAATAGGGTGACGCTACCGGTTAGAGTCAGAAAAGAGCGCGAAATTCTTGGAGCGTGCTTCATTCGTTTGCATGGCAATAACTGTAGTAGCACTGGCAATAGCGCGGAGCTAGTGCACAGGCGCAGGACAATAACGCGCCTGCGCACTGGCTTCCCGCTATCACCCTGTGAGCCTAATTGATAGAGCCACCCTATTCTGAAAGTGAAGTGAAAAACAGATAATAACAAGACAAATGTCGAAATGGCTTCTACATCATGAGTTTGCCAGGCTTTATGACATCCTCTGGGCTACGTACGAATGCGAGCTGCATTGTCAAATACACGTCGGCCGGGTAATTATACCATCCAGCACTTGGTGAGAGTGCGCGAAGCTGATAGCCATTACGCACCGGCACTGTCATGCTGCGCGCATCGTGGCATATCGCCCCCGTGTGGTCCTAACGGCAGCTATTACTCTTCAAACCCCATTTCATTTAATACCTATCACTGCAGGGTCGTAAAAATGTCCTGTCATAATGAAACTTGCTCCATGCCCCGCGGCAATTCGTTATGATGCAGCGAAATCGTTTGTGCAGGAAAAACCGATTCGTTTCATATTCAGCATCATAGCTATGGTTGCAAAAGCCAAGTGGCATGATGCTAACACTGCAAGTCACGTGAGACTTGAAAAATGACTCCGCCAAAACCTTTGCTGTAAAGGATAGCCGTATTGAAAAGGGAAAACCATCTCATTTCCGATAGCGATGTTGCTGGGTTGAGAAGGGGCCTCATCTTTCTTTAAAATCATGTGATTGTATATAGCCTTTCGAAACATCTATAAGAGTGTTTTAGCGTAGCCGGTTAGCCGTACGGCAGGTACGGTACCGCCTTGCCGTTGCTACCGTTGCCAGACTTGCCTAGCCACTTGCTGTATGGTAGCAATTGCCGTAGTTACCGTGTTTACCGTACGGTGGAGCTAAAGCTCTCTATAGTCCAGTGTTGGCGGTATTTTGTTACAAGTAACGGCGTTACCGGCAACGCGTTCCTTTTTCGGTAACTTAGTAACGTACTCGTTACCATTTAGAATTTGAAACGGGTGTTGTGCTCGCGCTTCCTTCCTGCTGTGGAATTCGGCGAAGTGGGGCATGGGGAGGATTCCATGAAGACCACCGCGAGGGGGGTCAGCCCTCTGGGGGAGACGTGATTGCAGGACTGCCAGAGGCAACGACGACAATAGGGTCCCCACGTGTTCGAACAGGAATGCCGGAAGCAGCGACGATAGCGTCCCCATAGCGACGATAGCGTTCAACAGGAATGCCAGCGACGACCATAAGCGTATTCGTTCCGGTCCTCGCCACGACGAAGTGCGGTATCAGTGTGGTCCCCTTCAGTCACGCTGGATTTGAACAATTGCTTGAGTGCCGCAGCTGCGACAGAGCCTCCGCGTTCCGGTCACCAGCCAAGCTCATTCGACGCCTGCATTCCTGTGTCATGCAGGTGCCCTCCGGACGCACGTGCGCGGCCACCTGGAAGCCGCGTGGACGACAACGTGACCGGGTCCTGTTCCCTTTCCCTCGACCGAGCTGCGAAGAAACACCAGGACCGCCCTGCCGTGGGTGGTACCATCAGTGCCATCGTGTGATTGGACATCATTCTTCGAACTGTATTCCCCAGCTAGGGATCTGGGGAATACGAAGAGTATTTAAGGAGCTGCTGGTTTGATGCCAAGGGAGCCTCCCCTTCTTGAGAGGTATCAGAGACTCCCGACTCCTCAGTAGCTCTCTTTACTTAGAAGCACTCTCAGTTGCCCGTACTTGTACATAATGTAAATAGTCTGTAAGGCCGCCCCTCTTTTCCAGCTGCATACCTTTGCAGAAAGCAGGACGCCGGCACACGCGGAAACCGCTCCTTAGTATAAGCGAGAGCCCCCGAGTACATACGGGGAACGAAAGTTGTCGCTTGACGCACGAACCCCCCCCACCCCCCCCCCCCCTTACGACGTGGGCTATCGCCGGGAAGGCACCCACAGCTTCCCGCCGTGCCTCGTGAACAAAAGCGCATTCCCAGGAGGGCCGTGACGGACACCTGTCATGGCGGACAGGCAGTACTCACCAAGAATGTGGGAAGACAGGCGCTAGTGAACAAAAGCGCTTTCCCAGGAGGGCCGTGACGGACACCTGTCATGGCGGACAGGCAAGACTCGCCAAGAATGTGGGAAGACAGGGGCGACCCTTAATCTGGTTTCCCGGAGCGACAGACGAACCCCTTCATGCTTATTAGCTGTGTCCCGCCGTCGGTAGCGCGGCAGCATCGTGGGCCCTTTCGCCCCCTCCTCTGTTGCTGACGGGCGACGCGGACCGATGGTGGGTGGCGGTATGCATGCCTGAGGCAAGGATTAGCTCCGAAGGGAGAGCGTGTGGATACTCTCACTTGAGAGAGAGTGGTGGCGTATTTGTTTTTTATTTAGTTTGTAACAAGACTCTGGGTTCGAGGCTAAGCCCAACCCAAGGGGTTGTCCCCATCTCGCATGTTATTTTTGATTGGAGAATTTATGCTTTGGGCGGGCCACTGAAAATGACCGCCCTTAGTCCTTTGTTAATGAAGTGCTTAAAAGCGCATGTAAACGGATGCAGTCCAGTCCAGTCTGAGCTGGGGCTCCATGCTTAGCATGTAATGCGATGCTACTTAGGCTCTAACCTGCCCGGTCGATGAGTAAAGTAGTGCAAAGTTTGTTCTTTTGTAAATTGAGTCCTGCTTTTTCCAGTTTAACTCTCTGTATATGTATGTTGTAAATATATGATCTGCTGTTATCATCTACAAGCTCGCCTCCTGTTCATCTTCCAAGCCGAACGACACTAGAGGAAGGGTTTGTGAACCGTCCTCGAAGAAACGAACGACCTTTTGAAATTCTACTTAGTCCTTGTATAAAGTTTAAAGTTCCAAGTTTTCTTCCTCCGATCGTCCTTTTCTCTTCTCCGGCCCAGTCACGCTACCTGAATCCCAACAACTGGCGGCCAGCGGTGGGATGCTGCTACCTGAATTCCAACAACTGGATGGCAGCTGTGGGACGTCCACGTGAAGTTACCGGCTCCAACGGGCCTCGGCAGCTACGGGACTGACGGGCGTCAGCTATACCTTGGTAGGGTGAGTGCCCAATGTTTCCCGTTCATTTCGCCAGACCGTACTAGCACAGGCAGATGCTAGGTGCGGATTCCTGTTGTCTGGGAAATTGATTTAGGGAAACTGCTTTGTCCACTTCAAGCTAGGGCTTTTGTTTTAGTGGGTTTGCTAACGCATGGTGGAACTCACGATGGAGAAGTTAAAAGTGCAGGACCTGCTCGAAATTTGCCAGGAGCTGGGGATTTCGCTGCGTTCTGCGAAAAGAAAAAAAGAAATTCTCGAGGTTTGCGGCAGGAGGAGGTGACTACTGAGGAGGTCGACGAGGCTTTGGAAACGATTGTTGGACGCAAGAAAGAAAAAGAAGAGCTTAGGTTGGCTTAAGAGAGACGGGAGGTCCGTGAGGCAGAGGAAAAAAGCGAGAGAACATGCTCGAAAAATGAAGGAGCTCGAATCGCGTCGAACGGCGGGAATATGCGCGTCTTAGCCCTGTAGCTTCGGTAGAGGAGCAAGGGAGGCAGAGATTGCAGGATCTCGTCTCACCATACCGCGTGGGAGGCGATATTGCGCTCTTTTGGTAAATTTCGAACGCGCATGCGGGAAGGTGCACATCGACAAGAGCGCTTGGTCTGAAAGTTACTTCCTCTCTCTCCGTGCAAGGCGGCCGAAGTGATGGCTCGCCTCTCGCGGGAAGAGTGTGACGACTACGAGAAGTAAAGAGCGCACTGCTTAGAAAGTACCGGCTTTCTGCTGAAGCCTTTAGGCAGCGATTCAGGCAGGTTAAGAAAGGCGGAGAGTCGCATACTGATTTCGCGTACCGGCTTAAAGTCAACTTAAACGAGTGGCTTAAGACCGCTGAGGTGCACGGAAGTCATGACAAGGTACTGGAATGCATCGCACTAGAGCAGTACAATAGCGCGATTCCAGAAGATCTGAGGATATTGCTGCAAGATAGGCTAACCGATATAGACCTAGACAAAGCGGCACAGCTCGCAGAGAGTATTACGTTCGCCGAAACCTCCAAAGCAAGGCAGGGGTACGATAACAGGTTAGGAAAGGGAGAAACCTATTTAAGAGAATCCCCGACCGAAGGGTGCCACCAGCACGCCGAGATCACCGAACAGAGGAAGCGGGATCAATGGAGGAGGTAGCGAAAACAAGATGGAGTCACCCAAATCTGCCGATTCGCCGAAACAGCAGGCGCCCCGCCGCGGTGGCTCAGTGGTTAGGGCGCTCGACTACTGAACCGGAGTTCCCGGGTTCGAACCCGACCGCGGCGGCTGCGTTTTTATGGAGGAAAAAACGCTAAGGCGCCCGTGTGCTGTGCGATGTCAGTGCACGTTAAAGATCCCAGGTGGTCGAAATTATTCCGGAGCCCTCCACTACGGACCTATTTGTTCCTCTCTTCTTTCACTCCCTCCTTTATCCCTTCCCTTACGGCGCGGTTCAGGTGTCCAACGATATATGAGACAGATACTGCGCCATTTCCTTTCCACCAAAAGCCAATTATGATTATTAAACAGCAGGCACCTGGAGCTCGCGCGTTTGAAGCGCGAAAGCCCATTGTCTGCTACAATTGCAACAAGGAGGGTCACATTTCATTGCACTGCAAACAGCAAAAGATGGCGTTCGCGTGCATGCGAGAGTCGGAGGAAAACCTTAAATTGCTGGAGCCATACATGCGGGACGTGGTTATAAATGACAAGAAATTCAGGGCACTGCGGGATTCAGCGGCTACCATGGATGTTGCTCACCCGTCCTGTGTTTCCTCCATGGACTACACCGGCAGATGCGCCTGGATTAAGCAGGTAGCCGAAGAACAGAGTGCATACTTGCCTATAGCGAAGGTGACTCTAGAGGGGACTTTTGGCAGGCTAGACAAAGAAGCGGCAGTTAGAGAAAACTTGCCGACACACTTGCCCTACCTGGAGGTCACTAAATAAAGACTTAGAGTACCGGCACTCTTTTCTCCTATTGTTCTGTGCGCCGCCACGATCATTGGTCAGTTTGCATCACGTGATATTTGTTTACACTGCGACGGTTCATGGGGGCTGCCATTTTGTGGCTTATGCGTTTTCAGTCGGGCAACTGTGGTAGTCCTAGTGCTGCGACGCTGCGAGTGCTGCCGGTGACCGACTCAGTGACCAGGGATTCCGCGCCTCGCAGCATTTCAGCTCCGCACGACGAAAGCATAAACTGAAGGCAACAGCTGTACCGTTTGCATCTGAGCGGCTCCATGCCGTACGGCTACGATCCCCGCCGCAGCGCAGGGTGGCTAACAGCGTTGTTTACAAAATTGCCGGGCCAAAGTTAGCGGCGAGGTCGCCGAAGCGGCAATCTGGCAACAATGATAAAAAATGGCCGCCCCTGCTTACCGCCGTGCTGCAGTGACGGTACTCTAAGTCTTTATTTAGTGACTCTAGCCCTACTTGTTTTCGAACAAATCCGAGCAGCTGCTCAAAGAGAAAGGTCTCTCTTTCACCTCTGGCTTGGCTTGCATGTCGCTAACACGTTCTCGAGCGCGAGAGCTCACAAAGAAACCTGACTACGCTCCGATAAATGAGCAGGCACCGAACCATTCTCCCGACCAGCCGGGGGATTCTTGTAAGCAAACTGATCCGTCTGAACCGCATGAGCATGACCGTGAAGGTGTTCCCAACCAGCGGTAGCTCATGAAATCCAAGGAATTGCCGATTCCGTAGAGAATGGGGCAACAGGAACCAACGCGAAAGGTTCGACATTAACACCTGCTTCGACTTGTTGGGAGGAGTTGACTAAGGTTGATAGGAGAGCACTCATTGCAGAGCAGAAAAGCGACCCATCGTTAAGACCTCTAAGCAATAATGTCAGAGCAGCGCAGTCACTGTATAAGTGTACTACGACAAATCTGCACGCAAGCGCACCTTTCAATCTGGCGACCAGGTGATGTTGCTGCGTCCGTCAAAAAGGAACAAGCTTGAGGTGCAATGGGAAGGGCCAGCTAAGGTGGTGTCCAAGCTTTCGAACACCAACTATAAGGTAAAAATTAAGAACAAACACAATCAGATAATCCACAGTAATTTGATGAAGCCTTATGTGCAGATTCAGGCCATGGTTAGCATGGCGCTGAACATGCCAGAGGAAGAGATCTCAGACATACCTTATGTCCCACATGAGGACAAGCAAGCAGTGAATGAGCTGCTAAATTCAATCGACAGATAGCCACGTTTGACGGAAAGTCAACGAGGAGACATGAAAAACGTCGTCCGTGACTTTGAGGCGGGGTTTTCAAACAAGCCAGGAAAAACAACCCTCATCGAATACGACGTTCAGCTGTCCAGCGAACAGCCGATCAGGTAATACCTAGGAGTACGTTTTCCTATTTCGGCCAGGATAAGTAAGACCGAGTGGTGTAACGTACCTTGACTCTAAGGTATTGGGGCGGGCAAAATTGAACGCCACGTCGGCCAAATCAAGTCACCTATTCCCGTACCGCGTGCCCTCTAAGCACCAACCTGATTTCATTTAGCGAATTTTTTTTTCCTATCCAAGTGCGGCTCGAGCGGAAGCACACGCCTTGGACAGGTGCCCTGTCAATACTACTCGTCGGGAGACACCATGTGTTCATTCAGGCAAAACATTTGATCTCTTCAAGTTTTAGTTGAAGTTTTTTGCAAAGTGCAGTTTTGGCCCTGAGTTTTGGTCTGGCGGGATAAATGGGTTCTGAGGGCACGTGCTTTTTTCAGGTGTCGTTTGGAGTCTGTGATCCCTTTTGGCTAGCATTGCAGAGAATATCCCAAAACGGCCATCTGACGAGGGGAAGCGATGCCGAGCTTCGGCACTGAAGGTCATCAGAAGACTCCCAAAGAGCATCTGGTTCCTGGCACGCCCAGTCAGCCGATCTACGTGCGAGAAGTTCATCTTCCGGGCGCAATATCTGGCGGCGGGGGTGCTGTTGTGCTCGCGCTTCCTTCCTTCTGTGGAATTCGGCGAAGTGGGGCATGGGGAGGATCCCCTGAAGACCACCGCGAGGGTGGGTGAGCCCTCTGGGGGAGACGTGACTGCAGGACTGCCGGAGGCAGCGACGACAATAGCGTCCCCACGTGTTCAACAGGAATGCCAGCGACGGCCATAAGCGTATTCGTTTCGGTCCTCGCCACGACGAAGTGCGGTATCAGTGTGGTCCCCTTCAGTCACGCTGGATTTGAACAATTGCCCGAGTGCCGGACCTGCGACAGAGCCTCCGCGTTCCGGTCACCAGTCAAGCTCTTTCGACACCTGCGGGGAGACAGCCTGCATTCCTGTGTCATGCAGATGCCCTCCGGACGCACGTGCGCGGCCACCTGGAAGCCGCAGGGACGACAACGTGACCGGGTCTTGTTCCCTTTCCCTCGACCGAGCTGCGAAGAAACACCAGGACCGCCCTGCCGTGGGTGGTACCATCAGTGCCATCGTGTGATTGGACATCATCCTTCGAACTGTATTCCCCAGCTAGGGATCGTATTCCCCAGCTAGGGATCGGGGGAATACGAAGAGTATTTAAGGAGCTGCTGGTTTGATGACAGAGAGCCCCCCCTTCTTGAGAGGTATCAGAGACTCCCGACTCCTAAGAAGCTCTCTTTACTGAGAAGCACTCTCAGTTGCCCGTACTTGTACATAATGTAAATATTCCTTGTATAAAATTTTCCAAGTTTTCTTCCTCCGATCGTCCTAGTCTCTTCTCCGGCCCAGTCACGCTACCTGAATCCCAACAACTGGTAGCAGCGGTGGGATGCTACTACCTGAGACCCAACATGGGTAACGTACTTACGTTAACATTTTTCGGTAACGTGAGGTGTCACGTTACTACTTACTTTTTGTTCCTGTTGTCCCTCCGCTCCCCTTTTTTAGAAAAAACGCAGAGAACCTAAATTGATGCTGCAAATAAACAAACAGGTGCCCTCGACGACCTCTGTTGCTGCTCGCATGCATGCCAGAAAACACCTGCTCTTGACGACGCACCCAACTAAAAAAAGACAGAATACCTATAAAGCGCGTAACACGTGCACGAACACGCATTCACACACTTGCCTTTACCTACCTCCCCTTCCCGAGCCACTCACACACAGAACTCTCTACAGAATGGAAGCATGCGAGCATTTTTGAACATGACATTTTTCAGAATTACTGCAAATTCGTTGAGAGGTCAGCAATGTTTTCTTTGTGAAGTTAGAATCGATGGTGAAGTGTCATTTTGTGTTTAATGTCACATTCAGAAAGCGGCTTCACCATGTACCACAAATTTAGAATCCATCACATATAACTCTACAGGCAACTTTAGGCCACTACAACACTGCTGAGCTCCTGCACACTTGTGCAAAGTATTCTCGCTAAATCAGGATTTCGCGTAAAATTGTTGTTTCGGTTCGAAGTTTTATGTAAAATATGAGCTTTATGAAATTGTTATCGTGAGTTCATAAGGCGTGGACGCACTAACTAAAATTTATGGCCATGGAGTAACGGCAAAGTAACGTGCGGTACTTTTTTTCGGTAACGGTAACGCGTTACTTTTTTGTAGGTAACGTAAGGGCGTAACGCGTTCTTTTTGTCTTAGCGTAACGAGTAACGTATTTAGTTACTTTTTTTTCGGTAACGCCTACAACACTGCTTCATCCTCTATCCACCATATTGGACCGTGACGTCATCATTCGCATGCGGCAGGTGGTTGTTTCTACAATGCTATTGTAGATGGCGCTGCAAGTCTCAATGCGAGATGCGCTGTTTTCTAGTTGCAGCCACAAATGGCGCTTTGATCTCAGAGTCGTAGGAGACCCCACGAAATCTCGAAACTTGATGAGTAAGAGCTAAAGGTCTTAAAAAGTAAATTCAGTGGAAAGAGAACTACACAGCTGCTTGATAAGGCAAGGGAAATAATTCGTGCCTTGCCAGGAAGGAGTAATTTATTCTCTGCCTCTGTCATGCGGCAAGTGTTAACGAAACATTAAAGGAGCACGAATATAATGTCTCTCGTATCGCCATCACAGGCCACGGAAGCAAAACACTGCAGACACTGGAAAGATGACGAAGACGACGACGAAACTAGTCTGTGTTCCACTCTGCAAGGAATGCTCTGTGATAGCAAAGAATTGCAACTCGCTAGCAAGGGAAGTAATAGAAGCCCACCTGATAGCTACGACCTCAGAACAAGGTATCAGTACTCCTTCTGTAGCGCCGTCAGATAAGGAAAATGGTTACCTTGATTGTCCATGATAAATTGCGCCTGCTGTAGCGGTGACATTTCCCACGTTTGACACTTGCCTGCTGACACGTGCCTAATGTACTGGCGATTTTGAATGTCACGCAAATCAAGCGTGCTTGTATTCTTTCAGGCCACCAGGGCAGTATTCATACTGGCTGGCGGCCAATAAACGTTTTAGTTACGAGTCAGCGCTCTGTGTTGTGTCCCTTCTCTGTCCCGTTTGTCGCGCTGTTATGGATCAACGTTTTAGCTGCATTCTGGTGCACTACACCAGTGAAAATCCGGTGTCTGAAAAAGAGCTCTTCTAACTCAAAAAGCCTATTTTTAAAATTGCTGACAGTGTTAGGAGGAGCGCACTGTACAGCGGTCTTGCTCAACTGCCCGTCAGCCACTTCGAAAGCAATCCGGCCGCACCAGCCGCCTATAAGTTGCTCGGCGCTGGCGTTGTTGGCTCTGAACACTGCGCTCTAGTAGTGTTCCTACTGCGGGAGCATATACAGGAACACTACGCTCTTGTGATGCTAACGGGGCATAGAAAGTTGCCTATGCGTCGCTCCGCCGTTCCCGGGCACCGCACGTCTGTGATTAGCCGTGGAGCCCTTTGTAGCTGCGAGTCTATCAACAGACGGGAACTAAGTAAATTCATGCAATGTGAACGTGCGCCAGTTTTGCATTCGGCATTTCTTTTATTGCACACGCAGGTCTGTGGGCGAAAACAAAAAGTAAGCCAGCCGCCCGGTGCACTCTCGACGCATCGGGACAGCATCACGGCACTCCGAAACGCTTCGCTATGCATTGGTATACGATGATGACAGCTCTTTTATTCGTCGTAAATGATGTCGCCCGGCATGTGCGGTTGACACAGAAGGCCGATATCCGCCCGCCTGTTCCGCATGCCGCAAGTTCTTCCAGACAGCAGCAAGGAATTTGTGGGTAGTCACTAGGTGGTGGCTGGATGATGAGTGCATCGCCAAGGAAACACGAAGCGCGGACGACAGCAGATGAGCGCCGGGACTAGAATCCAGCAGGAAACTGTTTTCCACAGCTTGCCTTTTTTTTTTTTGCCCCCGAGTTCTAAGACGCGGCCAGGATTACGATAATGCGCTTTATTGCAGCCCCGCTTTTGGTGCCCAGAGAAATGATGCAGCGCGCACGTGCTCGGCCAGAAAACGCTCAAGGCCTGACGCGAAGGAAGGGAGCTCCCCTCGCTGCCGCAACGCTGCAGCCGCCTTTTCGAGAGCATCCCATGGTGCCGTCGTATAAACGGTCGTTAGCAAGTGCGGGCGCCCCGTCAGATCGCTGAAGACGTAAAAAATGTGCGCCAAACGGGCTCACTGGACTCGACCGCTGGAGCTACGGGAGAAGGCATCACGCCACAAGGCCGGCCGCGATGCCGCGCCCACCGCGGCTAGCCATCTCGAAGCGCGGCGAGCAGCGCACGGAGCCGTGCGTGGAATCCGCCCTCAGTTGCGGCGTCGGCTCGGGCTGAGGCTTCGCGCGGCCAGCGGCGGGGACTTGACGTAGCAGACGCAGCACGAAGGGAAGGGAAAGTTCTCGGCGTAGGCCTTCTTCTCGGTCGGATGCATGGTGAGCAGCTTACGGTAGGCGAACTTCTGGCGGCACGCCGACGTGTAGCCCGGCGGAAGGCCGCTGGACACGAACTCGCACGGCGCCCCCTCGTCCCTGCGAACGGAATACAGCACATAGACGCAGTGAGCGAGCACTCCGAGATGATAAACCAGCGATAAGGGCTATTTCTCTCCACACAAGACCACGTTTGCAGGGGGAATGACAACAGCGTCCACATGGGGCAGAGCAGCCAAGCGCTACCGGGGAAAGCTGTCACATGCTAGTCGTTGGTCAAATGTTTTAGGGGAATCCCCCAAGGTGGAGTAGATTTGTAATAAGGGAGTAACTACTCATTGGCATCCACCCAAACGGAGCCGTACGACTACAAAGAAAAGTTCAACAGCTTTCTCAGAAACTTCGCAGTGAAAGAAAAATTCGTCCCGGTCCGGGGTTCGAACCCGGGACCACCGCTTCACCGGAGCAGTCGCTCTAACAACTCAGCTAACCGGGACGGCAAGCTTACGGTAGGGCGAGAGCGAATTGATCCATAACTCGAAGTGCGAACAATGTTGGTGGAAGTGAGAACAGTGTTGGACCAACACTGCCAATGCCAATGAGTAACTACTCATTGGCATTGGCACATATACTCCCTTGTTACGCTCGTCGTTCTGGCTTAGCGGTTGTTCCGGCGTGGCGGTGGTGGGTTGGAGTCCCGGACCAGGATGCAATTTTTCAACTAACAACGTTTGAGAACAGCTCATATTTTCCCACTGTAGGTGGTTGACTGTACTCCAATGGGTGCTATTTGTAATTACTTGCTCATATGAATGGCTCTTCGCCTTTGGAGGATTCCTCTAACCCATTGGATAGAAAAAACGGCAGCTACACATGCGAAAAGCTGTGCGTAACTGCTGCAGGAATGCAGTCCCGCCGACTGCCCATAGAATCCAACGTGGGCCGCCGCGATGGCTCACTGGCTATGGTGCTCGACTGCTGACCCGAAAGACGCGCACTCGATCCCGGCCGCGACGGTCGAATTTCGATTAAGGCGAAATTCTAGAGGGCCGTGCACTGTGCGATGTCAGTGCACGTTAAAGAACCCCAGGTGGTCGAAATTTCCGGAGCACTTCACTACGGCCACAGCCCGAGTCGCCAAAACCCTGTGCCAATAGCCGCCGCGGTGGCTATGGCGCTCGGCTGCTGACGCTAAAGACGCGGGTTCGATCCCGGTCGCGGCGGTTGAATTTCGATGGAGGCAATATTCTAGAGGCCAGTGTACTGTGCGATGTCAGTGCACGTTAAAGAACCTCAGGTGGTCGAAATTTCCTAAGACCTTCACTACGGCGTCCCTCATAACCTGAGTCGCTTTGGGACGTTAAAACCCCATAGACCCTATTCGGCCACGCATGTAGTGTACGCTTGTAAAGACATTAGTGGCCTTTATTATGTAATTTAACCTGGACTTGGTACAGCTGTGCAGTCAAGACGCAAAACTGTGTCCGCGAAAATGTGGTGCAGAAGCTGCAACTATATAACATATTTTTCCAATAATACGCGCCTAAAGCAGAATGGCCTTGCATTTTCAACACATACTAAAGCAACACTTGAGTAAGAGTGCTCGCAAGCAGAATGGTTATCGCTGTTCGCGAACAGCAGTCGGCTACGGTCGTATTATTCGTTACAGCGAAACGGTGTCTCACTGTAACGAATAATACGAATGTAGCCGACTGCTGCTCGCCAACATCGATAACCATTCTGCTTCCGAGCACTCTTAAGTGTTGCTTTAGTATATGTTGACAAATGCTAAGGCCAGTTTCGTGTGCGAGCTTGTTCGACGTATTCGCGTAAGACCCAAAAGGTAGCAGAGATACGAAAGCCGGGTGTTTTTCCATTTTGAAAAGTAACGCGACACTTCCAGGGCAAGTGGCGAAAAAAAGGCCATACTTTTCGTGCTTTCATCACCGTCGCTGGTCGCCAGCGCAAGACTCCACGCATACTATCAGGCCAGAACCAATGGCGAACGCCTTCTAAGAATAAAACACAATCTTTACGACTCCTTGCGCCCTCCTGAAGAGAGTAACCAGCGTGCTAGCGAAGGATTCTGCGAGGTGTACATGCGTGAGCTATTAAACACCGAGGGAATAGCCCACGGGCACGTTGGCGTATGACTCAGGCGCGGCAGTGCGTAATGGCGGCATCAGGTGGATCTAAACTTCGCAGATGTCAACATTTCTTGCTGCCGAGCGAATTAATTTTCGGTGAAAAGCCAAGATGTCGTGGCTTTGCACCGAAAATGAGTGCGCTTTGCAGGAAGAAGCGCTGATAACGTCATGGCACCTGAGGGTTGAGTCGTCGGCGTCGTCGAGGCCATCTAGAAAATAATTGGACACCTTAAAGACTTACCCACACACCTTCTGGAATAGAAACATACATCAGGTGCATGAACAGTCTCCGTGTCGCAGACTGCCATAGGTGCAGAGCAATGTTCGGAAGCCAAGCGCAAAGTGAAACGTTTCTCGCGACGTTACAGACCGAGCAAAGACGCGTACAGGTCGAGTACACGGGGTAAAATTGGCATCAACAAGGTGTTGACTCACGGCCCTGTGCTCGACAGGCCCTTCAGTCACGGAAGGCGAACCAAAATGTACGGCTGAAAAATAGAAAATTGGTTTTGAGGAAAGGAAAGTAACTGTCTTACTTTTCGGTGCAGGCCTGAACCGCGCCGTGAGGGAAGGGAGGAAGGCGACAGTGAAAGAAGAAAGAGGTGCAGCAGTGGAGGGCTTCGCAATAATTTCCACCACCAGGACATCTTTAGCTTTCACTGACGTCGCATACACACCGGCACTTTTTGCGCTTAGCCTCCACTGAAACGCGGCCACCGCGGCCGGAAATGAACCCCGGGTCCTCCGGCTCAGTAGCCGAGCGCCCTAACCACTGAGCCGCCGCGGGGAGACGTGCACGTGAGGAGCAAAGAGCTGTTTTTGAGGCCGACGTTCTCAGGGCCCGTGTTCCAAGCAGCATCTTTTCGTGCGTTCTAGGATATCAAATAAAGTGGAATTGAATTAAACTGAACTGAAGTGATCCGTATCAGTACTCTCATGTTCCTCACGTAACTACAAGAGTCTTTAGCTAAGGCTGCGATTTGGCAGAGTTGGTAAAGATTCCTACCTTAATACAGCGCAGAGAAAGAGAGGACGACCTGTCTGCTTTCTGTTCTTTCTGTCTGCCTCTGCGTTGTATTAAGCTATGCAGGTCGAAACTGACTCGTTTTCAAGCTGCTCAACAGCGTAGGGGCGCTGCTTAAACTGAAATAAATTGCTCGGAAAACGGGTTCATCTGTTCGCAGAGCTTACCAAGTGTCAAGGAAAGATTGTTGAACTTTACCGAAAAACTTGTCAAACGGACCGTACACGTGTTTGCCGTCTACAATTCGGAAGCATTGTCTTTCAGTCTACTTGCATGCCCTATGGGGCAGTTTTCTCGGCGCCGCCTCTCGACTGGACTGCCTCACTCCACTTCAGAGAGTCACAGCTACAGCTGTGTGAGGCACACGTTTGGAGTACAGGATGCGAGTAGAGCCCATATCATGGACTCCCAGTCGGTTACCTCCTGCCAAATGAAGGCGTTTCAGATCTGTGACCTGTCCAATGAGAATTTACATTTTCGTGATGTCGCCAATGTGTGTCGCATAATGGGCGCTGTCGGAAATGAGCCCCCTGCAGTCATGCGGTTCCTGCGATAAAGTAATGGTGCAGAAAGATTATAGTTTCTCTCTACGATAGCCTCACTCTATACATTCTGTCTAGGAGCGGAGGCGGTGTGCTGTACTGCTGTGTGTGGTCAGTTCTTCGACCCCGGAAATTGCGAGAAAGGAAGGGTTCTAGCCATTTTGTGAACATCCATGCTTGAACTACTGTATCCGACCTCAAAGTCAATTGAATGATTGTAACCAGCGATCAGCTTCTGGTTGGCTTGTATCTTGGCTAGCTGTGTCGTAGATTTGAAACAAAAACAGTCCGAATATTGCGACACGAGTGTTGTGAATTGGGCTTGTTGGCTGAAAAGCTTGGTTAGCAGGGTTGGTTAAACAACCACATATGTTCCTGAGCTTCTTAGAATGAAAATCCGCCAGTTACACTCAGCGCTCGTGGTGTCCTCTTTTCTTGCGCCCCGTCCTTTGCGCTGTGTTACATATGAATGGCAGAGGCGGCAACAGGACGGGACGCTCCTGTTGGCTATGTACTGTTATCGCCATTTTCCTTACTCAGCCCAAGCCGCAACGCATATATATACTGTTCTCGCTTTACAGGTGCTGATGCATAGTACTGACCGCGTAACTTCTTTTATCACACGTTCATTGCAAGAATACTGTAGCACGCTCTTCAACGATACCTGGAAATAAAGAGAAAAAAATTGAGGGGAGCACTTAGGTTACCTTACGTGCCCCAAGGCAGAAGCCTGTGTCGTCCTGTTGAGCTCTCTGGCTCAACACGATCGCCTCCCGTTTCTCGAATTTGTTTCGATTGCAAGTTACGACATACTATACCTTCGTTATATCCGGTTTCAAGTTACGACATGTGCCTTCTAAAACACCTTCGTTTCGTCGGTTTGGGATGTGTAGCAGCGAACCACAAAGAAAAATTTTCCGCTCACACTGCACGGCATTAGGTTTCTGCCTGTCGAAGACGGTGCAGTGCAGTATGATACCATTTTTCTGCTTGGCTTGCATGCAGAGTGGCGTAGTGCAATGACTTACCGCCATTGCGATCCTGGAGTCTGACCTGTGTATCAATGTTTCGTTCAGTTTTTTTTAATTATGATGTGTTAATGGACCGTGATTTTGATGAAGAAACTTTATCCTTTTCTGAAATCTATCCCAGCTGAAGAAGTTGGAAGGTTTGCTGGCACCTAGTAGCGCTGTAGTCATGTAAATAATCAGATATGTTGTAATGCACTGTATTTACACGCCTTTGAAGGCAGTGAAGAAAAAAAGAACTAGGTGGCCGAGTGGTTAAGGCGATGGACTGCTGATCCATTGGGCTCTGCCCGCGTGGGTTCGAATCCCGTCGTCGCAATTTCGTTTTCTTTCACTTCATTTAATTGACAGGTGGAGCGGACACTTCTTGTACACGTTTTTTGCGGACAGGTCTTGCGCACACTGATGAGGAAAGAAAGGCTTTCGCTTTAACAGACGATGTCTGAGGCTTCGACACAGTAGCTGACACAAGCGTTTATATCTCATCAGCACTGGACTGAAGGGGTTGCGCAGGTGTGCCAGCGTTAGAGGCACGCAGAGAATCTCTTTTAATCAAGTTTTAACACGCTCACTCATCAGCGCTGGGTTGTAGAGGCTCAGCAAGAGTTGCGATGCTCGGCGAACATCATATGCAGTAAGAAAATAATAAGAAAAGAGTGTCATTAGGGGCTCGAAAGGCTGCTCCGAGCGAAGCCAGCTGCGCGTAAGCGGTGATATGGGAGTGAGAAACTATTTATAAACATATGGGCAGTTAAATTTAATTTTACGCAGTTGTGCTTGAAACAGCCGAATGAAGGAAGAGAAAACAATAGCAAAAACAAGAATAAACAGACAGGAACGTTTTAAAGAAAAGAACGAATCAAGGTATGCCTTCTTGTTCGCGTGGCTAAGCTCAGGTGAGAGAAATAAGCGCTTAAAAATGAAGCTCACATTCTGCTCACTGCAGCGCAGCAAGTGTATAGCTTTGCTCTTCTCAAGCAGTTTCCTGGCAGCGTGGAAAATCAAGTGGTAGAAATGAGCATGGCATTTTTCGTACTCCCTAGCGTCAAGGGGAACAGTCTTGCACGGAGGAAACTTGTGTTCTATTTCGAGCAACAATAAGGAGTAGGAAGACAGAGTTTCAAGCAAGAAGTACAAAATTTCCCAAAATTTTCCAGTCTTCTCATTTGCAGTCAGTCGCTCCAGTGAGAGTTTGGCAATTTTTTTTTATTAGTTTGGAGAAACCTGCACTGAAAAAAAGAATAAAAACTCACTCGGTCACCATTAAAAGCAGTGCATCATCTCTCATCTTGAGAAGCCTGCTAGGCTCCTATCAAAGTTAAACGTTGGTCGGAACCTCTTCTTCCAAGATTTTTAATGGCTTTATTTTCTACTCATTCCCACCATGCGTTCCGTCTTGTAAGCAGTCTTGCTGGTCTGTGTCAGTGTGGATTCGCTGTCGCTGTCCGACTAATTTTAATCTTTCTGGAAGACATTCCTTGTTCAACGAAGCGGAATGGTGATTACCAGCCGTTGCTGAGGTCGCGAGGTATTGAACTGCCTCACTGATGGTGGTGGCCGCACAGACTGATGGTGATGCAGTTACTCAAAGGCACACACTGGCATGTAAGCTCCGGCGCAACTGGCTGGAAGGCTCTGTACGTAAAGAAATGGGGAGCTTCGAGAATGAATGGAACTTGACGGCCAGTGCTTCTCCGGGATCTCCGGCGCTTAGTTTTGCGTCGTACTAAACGTTAGTTGTGTTTCAGCCGGCCAGTTTTTCCAAGAACTGAGTGCACTGCTGCGCCACTTCCGCTCGCGGAGAATTCCAATGCCGCAGAACGCTGAGAGAACAACGTAATTATAAAATGAGGGCTTGGAACATGGCAGGTGACTGGTCTCGGCAGTTTACAAGGTCAGCTGGTTTCCTGGCATGCCTCTCTCTATCTGTAATCGCTTGAGACAGACAGGCATTGCGCCAGCTTTTTGGAATTCTTGGCCATCAATAGTTATCATGGCGGTGCGCCCAAGAGCAACAAAGCTACTGCAGAGAGGATGTAAAGAGAGAGAAAGAATTACCATGTTAAAAATGGGGAAAAAAAGGTTGCGCTAGAAAATGTTCTGCATAGCTCTTTTCGCCGTGTGCACCACGCCAGAAGAGAAAAACAGAAGTGGAATTATCCACGTCGGTTTCCGCTTCTGCATTCTTGACCTTTCCTTTAAGCAATGACTACGACTCTCCCCTCCACCCCCCAACTAGTGTGGCGATGCAACTTCAGCGCGTCCTGCTGTAGAGGCTAGCGTTTACAAACATCCATTAGTATCTAACTACGGCGGACAACCCGGCGTGCAGCAACTGCGGATGTGAAGAAACCATTGAACAACTCTGCCTCAGCCCTCACCCCGGCCTCAAAGTGGCGTCCCAGTAGATCGCGTTTTTAGGCGGTGACGGATCTTTATCCGAGGCCCTTCCGTTCAACGGTGCCCACCCGAGAGATGCTGCAATGACTGGCGCTGATTGGCCTGGGTGATTGTTTAGTTTTTTTTTTTTCGCATATCATCGCCTATGCGCGTGTACTGTTTGTGGTCGGCTCTCGCCTCTCTGCCTTGCTCTTTTCCTCTTTTTTTTTTGCGCATTATGATGCGGTGATATTGTGGTGTTGCTTTCCTCGGTCAGTCCAGTTTTTCTAACCTACACATGAAAAAGTGGGGTAAAAAGGCTTTACGTCGAGAATGGACCAACTGTCTGCGCAGCTATACAAAGGCGGCACTGAGCGCATAAACCCATCAACACTCTATAGAGCTTGCAATCACGGCTTTAAAAAAATCACTAGCACATATAGTTACACGGGTCATCAGCATAGCTCGGTGTGAACACAGGCCAAGCCTGTGTTCACACCGAGCCCTGAAAGTACTCGCCTCTTGCCACACCCATATCAACAGTTACAGAGTTCCGTCTAAACCTGCGCCGACCGGAAAACCCCTCAGAGCCAAAAGGCCTCAGAGGTTTTCCTGACAGCGAGTACGTGACTTGTATTTAGGCATCTCTTAGAGTCATATCGGGCACTTATCTAATTTGCAAAGCTTAGACGATGAAGCTTCTCTACCTGGATATTACGGTGGCTAGATCAGTACGTGTGCCGACCAGCAAGGGACAAAGCGTATGTTCCGCGCGCCTCCACGCCATGACAACAAAACTGGCCCTGCTCTTCAACGCCCGGCGCTTGGGGGTATGGCTCGTCTGCTAATCGTCGTGGTTGCATTTGGCTTTTCGCTCACCGCCATTTTGGCTCAAAACGTTACTTTTTGTGTTGACTACCACTACACACTAGAGCTGAATCAGATATTTACTATTTGATAATGAAACGCTAAAGGTAAGAGACAGCAGCTAGTTTTTTTTTTATTTCTTGTTTCCGTCGGCTTTAGAACAATGCGCAGTTCACAACAGACCCAGTGCTTTATGGTAAAAATGAAGAAAAGAAGCTTATAGCCAGCTTAAAACGGGTGAGGAAGAGGCCTAAATTCTCATTGCTTTTATGCCGTGGTGTCTCAAATTCTTTATAAAATGCGAGTTGTCCGCCATTTGGCAAAGAAGTTGGTAACTGCACTCCGCCTTGTGTGTGAATGCAACTTCGGCGAGCAGTACACCGAGCGTACAGGACTACACATTTGTCATGGAAGGTAATGCTTTTAGGCTAACAAATCATTTTCTACGTGGCATGCTATGCAGCGCAAAGGCTATATGGGGAGTGCTAGCGTTTTTTGGGGGGCCGGCGCAGCCGTTCAAGCCGTGGCCGCGGCCACATGTGATATGTCAGCCTGCATGAAAATGGGAAGCCTCCTATCCCCACCTGCTGCTTTGTACAGCTTCGCGATTGCTTGCACATTAGCTTGTTTCGGTTAGAGTGACAAAGCATAGGCGAGTTTGCCTGACCACTTAGCTCTTTCCCCGCGGCTAGGGGTTTCCCAAGGAATTGAAATTAGGGGGGAGTTGAAGGTAAAGAAGAAACGGTAGTCATTTTTATTTGTGTCGTTGATGTATCGCGTAGAAATAGCAACATTTATAACTATACGGAAAGTTATCAACTAAGCGGGCAACTCAAATCACTAATAACGTGGACTCGCGTTTGTCCCGGCCCAAGCGGCTGACGACAGGGGTTTTTCGGCGCAACTGAACAATGGCAGACAATTGCGGCGCCGCCTGGGCACTGCAGGTCGCCTATAGCCACGAATCCCTGTCTCCAGCCAGAGAACTCTCAGCATATTGCGAATACCTAAGCTAAACAACGGGACTGCGCTCCGGATCCTAGGCCCATTTCCCATTGTCCGGTCTGGCCGCCTTTTAATTACTACAGATGGACGTTGGCTAAGCGTACAGCAAAGTTACCTTCTCGACCCCCTTTTGGTGCGCGCGGTAGCCAATGACGATGCATACTGTTCACCCACTCCTATACCTTCCTCTGGTTTCCTATTTCTCGGTAACACATAAGCACCAGAATCCCCAAACGAAAGACGTCACCACTGAGCTGCTGCCTCAGCAATCAGTAGGTCACAGGAAGTGCGTGCAGCCAAACTAAGCTGCCTACAGTAACTGCCTTTATTTTTTGCTGATTCTTCTCTTTCGCTGATCAGAAGTTTCATATCTTGAGAGATTGTAAAGTAACCTTCATGACACGTTTGCTAGGATGTGAGCCAGCACTATCGCAGTATTTTTAAGCTGCATATAGCCGAGTAGAAGTAGTGAAGCATGAGACCATTCAGCGTCACCCTGCTGAAACCATGGGGATGAATAAAATCAGTCCTCTTCATAACGACCACTGAAAGCATGCCACGCTTCGCCGAAGAAAAGAGTTTCAGCTAAAAAAAAAGAGAAAAACATGCTCCTTCGCAACAAACATTTCGCCTTTTGGCCTTCCGAGAATTTCGCACCAAATGCTTACTACCATTCTGTCCAACCGAATTAGTACAGCTCCTCGCACAAGCATCAGCGGCGAAGATGGTTTGGTTTGGTTTATGGGGGTTTAACGTCCCGAAGCGACTCAGGCTATGAGAGACGCCGTAGAGAAGGGCTCCGGAAATTTCGACCACCTGGGGTTCTTTAACGTGCACTGACATCGCACAGTACACGGGCCTCTAGAATTTTGCCTCCATCGAAATTCGACCGCCGCGGCCGGGATTGAACCCGCGTCTTTCGGGCCAGCAGCCGAGCGCCATAACCACTTAGCCACCGCGGCGGCTATCAGCGGCGAAGAAACTCTCCATGTGCTATATAGCAAGTACGCAAGCGACGTACGATATCGTGCGTTCACTGATATCTTGCGTGCACTCTCGCTAGCACTCGCGAAGGTCCCTGCACTGTAAGGGCAAAAGACACCGGGTTGCAAGTACGTACAACCAATTATACTTGATCGCGGCCGTTAGCCACCGGCGCAGCACCCTCTGTCACGAAAGCGAAACTAAGGTATAAGGAACGTGCTCGTCGGCTCATTAGTGCTGCGCCTAATTCTTATTTTCTCCCTGCTCCATTATCAATGTTCGCTTAACGGCTTTTAGGAAAACCAGCCAGACGTATACAAAAGAAACCTGGGATGCAAAGCTCCACCTCTCCCGTTCCATCTCAAGAAAGAAAACTTGCGCCGCAGGGGGACGGGTCACTTAGCGTTCAGCATGGCGCGGGGTGGACACCTTGCTGCGTCCGATAGCGGCACCCCATTGAAAGGGTTAAATAGAGACTAAATAAGCAACAAGGAGTGCCCGTGCCAGTTTACAATGTGAGACGCGCGTTTTTTTTTTTTTAATAGCGTTGTTTATTGCCTCTGGGCATAAGGGGAGTTGGGAAGAAAAGAGAGAAGAAAGAAAAGAAAAGAGTGGGTGGGTGTTAAATAAACCAGGAAAGATGTGCCGATCTAATGAAGGCGAGGAGGGAGCGGTGATGTGGCCCCTGCATCCAATCAATATATGAAGACGGCTTGTCTGGGTGGATATCCGCTGATGCCGGGTGGCGAATTCTAGTTGGCTTCAGTGCCGGGCAATCCCACAGCAAGTGGTGAATATCAGCCTCAGTGTCTTGTGAGTTGCAGACTGGACATCCTAGGCGGGGATATAAGTGGCGAAGTTGAGGCCACGTCCGAGTTACGGCAGGAATGAGGGCAACTCCGACCCGGATCCTCCGGAGCACAAACTCCTCTGCACGGGTAAGACCGCGGGGGAGGGTTATCGCACACGGAGGGATGAGAGCACGAGTGCGGCGCCGGAGGGGTTCCTTTCTTGTGGGGAGGACAGTAGCATCATCCATACTGAGGAATTGAGGCATTAACGTGGGTAGGGTTGGCAGGCGGGTTGCAGAATCTGCAGATCTTCGTGAATTGAGTAGGTCACGTGGTACCCACTCAATTCGAATGGCTTGCGGGATGTGAGCCGCCAGGCGATGTAGATTCTGGCACATTTCTGGGTTGCGGCTGACGCGTCGGAGTAGACGAGTTGCTTGAAGGGCGTCAGTACGGATGATAATGTGGGCTGTAGGGAGAAAGGCAACTGCGACTACAGAGCGAAGCGCATCTTGTATCGCAAGCAGCTCAGCACAGAAGGAAGTAGGGGGTTCCGCGAATCGAAACCTGGCCGTCTTGTTAAGTGCAGGCTGGCAGGGACAGTGAAGTGCAGTCGTCGTTACACGGCCCTGGATACTGGCATCAACATATATAATAATTGAGCCGCGGGGTAGGAGACTATCTTTTCCACGATTCGCTCGCGAAGGAACGATGCCGCATAAGGTGAGGTTGGGCGACGTAGATCGGTAGGTCTTTTGTCGCTCAGCTACACAAAGTCCCATGGAGGAAAAACTGACGGTGGCGGCGACAGTATGGTGTGTGATGAAGCAAAGGTCCGGAGTGCTCGCGGTGAATGCAAAAGGGTGGCCTTAAGGCTACGAGCATCCCGGCGCTGCTGCACAAGCCCGTCAAGGGTATTTAACTGAGCATTTTCTTGAAGTGCCACGATCGGGACGCGCGTTTCACGCCCTATGATAGCTCTCCTCATGATGCAAAAAATTATCTCCCGAATGCATTTTCCAAGGGCTCCGCAGCTGTCACAGAATGATATGCAAGCATATAACCTCATGATGCAAAAAATTATCTCCCGAATGCATTTTCCAAGGGCTCCGCAGCTGTCACAGAATGATATGCAAGCATATAACCGTACCAAAACGCCTTCCCACAGCAACTATGGTTACATTCCTTTGGAACGATGTTAGGTTAGCCACGCTAAAGAAATTGCGACGCGCACGCACATAGCTCACAAATAAAATGAACTGCCCCAACTTATCCCTAATCCTTCTCTTTTTAGTTGGTGACGGAGACACTCACGCGCAGAGTTCAATGGTGACGGCTTGTGCGTACTCGACGTCATTGATGACGTACAGCCACTCTTGGTAGGCGCTGCGTGCGCTCTTGGGGTAGATGGTCTTGCGCTTGATGGCGCAGACGCGCTGGTCGATGCTGTCCTCGTGGTTCAAGGGCTGCCGCGCCAGGATCTCCTTGTCGCTCAGGTCCACGTTCAGGCTCTGCACAACATTCCGGATGATCTGCCTGCGGGTAATAACATGCGTCACACCCTGCGTAACCCCCCCCCCCCCCATTTTTTTTTCGTTTTTCAGGACCAATATAACTTATAGTACTACCATAGTGGCCCTCGTACAAAACTCGCGCATTGTTTTCAAAAAGATGAGCTCATTTTTTCTCCCTTCTCTGAAAGTTACGATCTCACATGCAAACTACAGGGAATTCCCCGACAGAAGCAGAGGAGCCATGCATCACGCGGCGTGTTCGGTGCTGTGGCCTACAGAGGCCGAAATTGTCTTCTCACAACAGACAAGTACCAAAATTACGCTTTGATTTTAACGACGGCTATAGCCCTTGAGAGAACAACGGGCAAATCACGTTTAAATTCTCGAAGCGCACTATTGCACCACTCTTGGCCTTGAAATGATACAAGTGTCGAGCATCGACGCGACATAAAGCACGTCCCGAGATCGA